>NC_042617.1:149422977-149552664 GCF_901001135.1 Rhinatrema bivittatum | reverse complement strand
CCCCTAACTCCCAGCCCCTCCCTTCTGCCTCTTTTGTTCCCCCTTTTATTGATTGCTTATATTTCTCTGTAAAACAAAGTTCCTATTATTGAGTGATTGTTCTCTGTAAAGATACTGTAAAGTTACTGTAAAGATACTGTAAAGATACCAACCCCTTTCTTCCCTACCTCGTTTGTTCCCCCTTTTATTGATTGTTTATAGTTCTTTGTAAAACAAAGTCCCTATTATTGCTTGTTCTCTGTATAGCTAGTTTACCTATTAATGATTGTTCATTGTTCTCTGTAAAGCTCGTTAGCTGCATTTTGTTTACTGTGAACCGATGAGATGTTCCCAACGTTCGTCGGTATATAAAAGATTATAAATAATAAATGTCCTAAAGTAAGGCGGATAAATGTTGCTGGCTATTTTAGGATATCAGAGGACAAAAATGTAGACATTTTCCATTGAAGTGCATAAGTTGGACAGTTTCTCCCTGAAAAGCAGGAAGAATTGGGATGTCTCATAAGCACCTGATTCAAGATATTGGCACTCACTTGAACTCCATCTATCTGATGCAGCAGAAGTTAGTGGAGCAGTAGACATCCCTTCAAGATTTGTCTCTGGAAACAGAGACAGGTGAGGTTGCCCTTTGGGGCATTATGATTGGGTAGTGATGATGCAGCTGCTAGAAATTCTGATGCCCTTTAGGGATATTACAGAGGATCTGAGTTACAGAAGCACCATCGTGGGAGGGGTGTTCCAAATAATAAATATTCTGGAGGAAAAATTAGGTTTTGTGAGCAAGAGGGAATGGAAGCAGAGATATTGCAGTTTCTAGATTTCTTGCAGCAGCAGGTGCAAGTGAGAATGAAACCTCTGACGCCATCTTTAAAGATGGTGCTGGCCATCCAGTGCGCCGCCATCGTAAAGATGGCCGCCGCCATCTTTAAAGATGGTGCCGGCCATCCAGTGCTCTACCATGTGACAGGGGCTGGCCAATGGCACGGATACCCTGTCACATGGTAAGGGCAAAGGGCCATCGGCGCCATCTTTATGAGTGGCAGCCGACGGCCCGAGAACCGGAGATCGCTCCTGGGACCACCACTAGATCACCAGGTAATTTAAAAATGTTTTGGGGGGATCGGGAGGGTGGAAGAAGCTAAGGGTCATCTTTAAAGGGTCGGTGTGGGTTTTTTTTAATCGGTCCATCGGCGCCATTTTTGAGTGGCAGTCAAAATGGCACCGATGGCCCGAGAGCGGGAGATCGGTCCCCGCGCCCCCACTGGACCACCAGGTACTTGTAAAAAGTTTTTGCAGGGGTTCGGGGGGGGGTGGGGGAAGGTAAGGGGTCAATTTTAAAGGATCGGGCCTCACTAAAAAAAAATTAACGATGTGAATCGGAACCGATTCCGATTCACATCTCCAGTGATCAGATTTTTTTCTCCCTCCAGCCAAACCCGATCGTTAAGACGATCAGGCACACAATTCACATCTCTAGAAATCATTAGCTTTGGTGATTTTTTAAATATGGGCATACATAGTCTGTTTGCTTTAATGGAACCTCTCGTTGGGATACCCTAACTCTCCTTTCCTCATTAGTATCCTTCAAGAATAGATTTCTCTGAACCATGCACTGCTGAGTGACTGTCGGCTTTCCCCCTTGTTCTAGTTTAAAAGCTGCTCTACAATCACCACAGTTCTACAAGTAACAAATTGAACCATAACTAATTTAATGAGCCATTTGCAGTTTCACTGTACTGGCTGTATATACTTAAAAAGTGCATAGCTTAACCTTTGACAGACGTATAAGTGCATAGCTTAATCTTTGACAGACGTATAAGCGTCGTTCGCCGATCGACGGGAGGACACCACCGCGCGAGGGCCTGCGCAACCGCGCCCAGGCCCTCGGGGTAAGCCCTCGCGAGCGCTCACACTTACCCCAGACGGCCCAAGCACCGGCCACGAGGCATTTGGACTCTCCTCCTCCCTGCTGCCTCAGCCTATCGGCAAGCTCCCCGGCGACACGTCACACGCCGGAGGTGAGCGGGGGCTTTAAACCCAGCACTCTCTTCGGGAAATCCCTCTTCGTTCGCCGATCGACGGGGAGGACACGCACCGCGAGGCCTGCGCAACCGGCGCCCAGGCCCATCGGGGTAAGCCCTCGCGAGCGCTCTCACTTACCCCAGACGGCCCAAGCACTGGCCACGAGGCATTCGGACTCTCCTCCTCCCTGCTGCCTCAGCCTATCGGCAAGCTCCCCGCGCACACATCACACGCCGGAGGTGAGCGGGGGCTTTAAACCCCAGCACTCTCTTCGGGAAATCCCTCTTCGTTCGCTGATCGACGGGGAGGACACGCACCGCGAGGGCCTGCGCAACCGGCGCCCAGGCCCATCGGGGTAAGCCCCTCGCGAGCGCTCTCACTTACCCCAGACGGCCCAAGCCCGGCCACGAGGCATTCGGACTCTCCTCCTCCCTGCTGCCTCAGCCTATCGGCAACTCCCCGGCGCACACGTCACACCGCCGGAGGTGAGCGGGGGCTTTAAACCCCAGCACCTCTTCGGGAAATCCCTCTTCGTTCGCCGATTGACGGGGAGGACACGCACCCGAGGGCCTGCGCAACCGTGCCCAGGCCCATCGGGGTAAGCCCTCGCGAGCGCTCACACTTACCCCAGACGGCCCAAGCACCGGCCACGAGGCATTCGGACTCTCCTCCTCCCTGCTGCCTCAGCCTATCGGCAAGCTCCCCGGCGCACACGTCACACGCCGGAGGTGAGCGGGGGCTTTAAACCACAGCACTCTCTTCCGGCGCGCACACCGGGCATCGCGCACACGAAGGAGCGCGACTAAGGGGCCTGCCCCTTTTAGCGCCCCTTCGAGCAGCCCTTCAGACAGCCCACCTGACCGTCGCGGAATGGCCTCTCATGTTAGAACCATGTCTCAACAAGGCTGTAAGTTGCAAGTTTCTTTGTATCCCTCTCTCGATAAAGGACTCTAAAATTACTCGCTGACTAGCCACATACGAGTCCAGGTACACGGCACTGCTACTTTGCTCAGTATTGCTCTAAATACGCGGGTATTTCCCACATTCCTCGACTTCAATACGAAGCAGAAGGCAAGGAAAAGATAGGAAGTGACTTTTCTATTAGGCATTATCACATTAAGCTTACTATACCACGCATTAAGCAAACAATAACTCAGCGCTCGCCCACAGCTGGAATTGGCCTCTTCCAAACACTCACATATAGCGACCCATACTTCTTGCAATATTACTATAACGTACACAACCTTCAGCATGTGTGCCTCCCACATTCCAGTTCTAAAATACTCGAACTTCACCTCCAATACAACGAGATCGAAGACAATCAATTCATGCTACAGATCACTCATTCCCATCATGACTTCCCCTTTGACACAAATCATGGGTCTTATGACTTTCTCCATACTACTGCTGAACACACAATCTCTACTAAAAAAAAGCCATACTATTAGGGGATATCATTACAGACGAATCTCCGGACGTTTGTGCAATTACGGAGACATGGCTTAAAAGCACAGACGTCTCCATTATTAACCAACTACCTACAGAATCATATGATATATTCTCTATTCCAAGATCGAAAAAGAAAGGAGGGGGAATTCTACTTGCAGCAAATAAATCTTTTAAACTTGCCCTTCAACCCTGCCTTCCACCTCACAAGATTGAAATTGGACTATTTAAATCAAAGAACCTCCAAATTTGTTTAATTTATGCTCCCCCTGGCATATTAGAAAAAAACCCATCATCTCTTACGGAATATATTGCAAAATATATCAACATCAACATACCCACCATTATACTAGGTGACCTGAACCTTCATTTTGACCGCACCCCCACTTACCTCAGCTTGTGAGGCAACCCTATCTACATTGAAGGCCATGGGATTCAAACAAGCTGTCACAGGCCCAACACATAAAGCAGGCCATACACTGGATGTGATATTCACGAACGCCCTAATAATATCAGACCCCCCACTATGCACTCCCATCCCATGGTCGGACCACTACCGAGTTGACACTAGATGTACCGTGAACAGTAACTCCCTCCCGACATACCCTAAATACAAAACTATTGAATTCAGGAAGAAATGCCAAATGGAAGACATTATAGAAGCTATAACGGAAGAGAGCAACAATATAGATCTCTCAAATGCCAATTCTGCATGTACGACTTGGCATCAACTCACCAGTGACATCGCCAATCGACTTTGTCCGCTAATAACTAAAGAGATCAACTCTGAGAAGAAGGACAAGAAGCCTTGGTACACTACGGACCTCAGAAATATGAAACGTGAGCTTCGTAAAATGGAAAAAAAATGGATCAAAAACCAAGATTCAATTCACACAGCAAAGATACAAATCACTACTCCACAAGTACCGTAAATCAACCGACGAAGCTAAGAAAACTTTTCTCAACAAAAATTCATCAATACCAGTTTAACCCCACGTGACCTCTTCCAATACGTCTCTAATCTTATCTCCTCCACAACTAACCACCACACTGAATATGAAGACGAAAATAAATGTGAGAAATTAGCCTCCTATTTCCAGGATAAGATATCAAATATTATGGCTCGTTTTACACCTCCACTTCAGCCAGCTCCCCGGTACTTTCTAACTCCAAAGATGATTCACCCACAATCTCAAATTTTGAAACTTCTACTGTTTCGGATATTGAAGCAATTCTAAAAAGAATCAAACCAGCGTTACACCCCATTGATATTATGCCAACAAAAACACTCCTGGCTATTCCTACTAGAATCGCCCCTGCGATCTCTAACATCATTAACAAATCTATCACAGAGGGAGTCTTTCCTACGCAACTCAAACATGTAATAATAAAGCCTACCCTTAAAAAAGCTGATCTGGATCCATCTGAACCGGCTAACTATCGACCAGTATCGAACCTCCCGTTATTATCAAAAATATTAGAAAAGGTCATAACAAACAACTAACTGACTTTCTAGAGGAAAATCAATTACTCTTCCCTCGCAAATGGATTTAGGAAGAACCATAGCACCGAAACACTTCTAGTGTCCCTTTCAGACTCCATTCTAAAATCCCTGACACTGGTCACTCTTATATTCTGGCCCTCTTGACATCTCTTCAGCATTTGACACGGTCAACCACTTTACACTCCTCTCTCTCCTATCACAAATTGGCATCACCGGCACTGCCTTATCCTGGATACAATCATTCCTGAAAGATAGGACATACAGTGTCAAATGGGACACCATACGTCAAAACCTAAATCTGTCACAAGGTGTCCCTCAAGGATCCTCCCTTTCTTCAACCCTTTCAATGTATATCTATCTCCACTCTGTAAACTACTGAAGAAATTGGATCTCCGTCATTTTATACGCTGACGACGTCCAGATCATTATCCCAATCAATGATTCACTTTAAGCCATGAAAACCTGGGAATCAGCACTTGCCGAAATAAAAAAGCTACTCATGGAAAACTTTCTTGCAATCAACACCAACAAGACTGAACTCCTCATCATAACGCCACACAAGAACACCACATCCAACTCTCCACATCTCCCTCCTCAACAACGACCATATCAAGCTGAAGCATGTCCGCAGCCTTGGGGTCATTATTGATATCACTTCATGAAAATTCATCTCGACCACAATTAAGAGTGGCTTCTTCAAGTTACACACCCTAAAAGAATTAAACCGTTATTACATTCGCAGGACTTCCGGACTGTGTTACAAGCTACAATTCTACCAAAGATAGACTATTGTAATGCACTACTACTGGGTCTTCCGAAAAGCACAATTCAACCTTTACAGATGTTGCAGAATGCCGCAGCTCGTTTAATTACTAATACCGACGGCATGAACATATTACGCCAGCACTCATGTTCCTACATTGGCTACCCGTATCCCACAGAATTACTTTAAAGTTCTCTCACTCATCCACAAATCAATTCACAACCAAGAGATGCAATGGTTCTCTGATCAGTCATTTTTCGCACCTCCAACAGACCAACTAGAAATATCACCAAGCGAAATTAGCTGTCCATCCTCTAAAACACATCAAACACGTCCACCAGAGACCGCTCATTCTCCATAGCTGGAATCAATCTGGAACAACATGCCGTTGGACCTGCGTCTTGAATCCTGTCACAAAACGTTCAAACAAAACCTTAAAACATGGATTTTGAACAAGCTTTCACTCGATGAAACATATCTATCCTAAAATTCAGCTATCCCATTTTTTTACTTACCTTTTCCAGGTATTTTCCTAACCAATTGTATTTATTATGCCTCTAAGACATACCCCCCCCCTCTCTGTTATGCATCTCTAGATATTGACTTTAACTTGACTTTGGTCTTGCCTTGGTCAGTTAATTTACTCCTGCGTTATACTTGATTATTAATATTTTATAGTTATGATTGTTAATGATGTTAGCATATTACCCTTGAAACCCAATGTTTTCTGTAAAGCCTGTTGCTGTTATATGTTTTACTGTGTAAACTGTTATATGTAAAGCCTGTTGCTAATTTATTGTTTCACTGTAAACCGAGGTGATGTATAGCTATACGTACCACGGTATAGAAGAATCTATAAATAAATAAATAAATAAATAAATAATAAATAAATACTGGTAGGATCAACCAAATAGCCATGCATCCAACTGGGATAGGCATCCCTCACTCCAGCTGACTTTGAAATTCTTTTCAAATCCCCTTCTCTTACCATAGGTAATGTCCCATTGACCACTCTCCTGCCTCACAATCCAGGTTTTGCTGCAGAAACCTGCAGACTGTTGAGGTCCTTCAGCATAACTTCCAGCATTTGGCTTCTGCTCTACAGACGTATGGGTTTTATAGGCCTGATTTCCTGAGGTACTGGCTGATGATATTAGCACTACCCTTATATGTAAAGCCGATGCCCATTCCACTTACCAGGTGCCTTAGCAACAGGTCTTGCTCCCTACTCCTGAGTCTCTTTGCTGTTCTGTTCTGACAACTCCTTATAACCTGGCCTTGTTTCCTACCTCCTACTGCTCGCTGCCTGCCCTGACCTCAGACTGACTCTCACCCTTTGCCTGAATGCTGCCTACCCTAACCTCAGATTGACTCTTACCTGTGCCTGAATGCTGCATTTCCTGTCAATGGATTGACTGATAATGCCACTGTGTCTTGTCACAATATGGTGCCTCAGGTCCTACCCATCAGCTACTACCTGTCAGAAGTTGTCTTGTGACCTGGAACTTTACTGCAGCCTTAGACCCCTCTCCAGGTATGAGACAGTCGTGACACTGTACTTGCTGACTCTTGGTCTTGTCCTGGCCATCTGTCACTTTGCATGCTTGCTGCACCACTTCTCAGGCTTTTGATACCCTTTTTCTTCCCATCTCAACCTTCAAAGTATACCTTATGAGCTTTTCAGCCACTCTTCTTGCTGCATTGCTCAGCTCCTACCATTTCTGTTTTAATTATCACAGCCATTATATCCTCACCATTTCAAACTAGTCTTAGCATCTTGGGGTACTTTCTCCTCTGTTCCAGCTGACTTCAAGGTTCTTTCCAAATCCACTTGGTACTTGGTCTTTGCCCTGCCATCTTTTGCTTTGCATGCTTGCTGTATCACTCCTTTAGCTATTCATGGCATTTCTGGTACTGCTTTGCCTCTCCTGGAACCTTTGCTTTTGATGTCGTTCTTACTCAAGCCTCAGCCCTTGACGTATACTTTGAGGGTTTTCAGCAACTCTTCTTGCTGTGTTGCTTTTCTTCTACTGTTTCTGTTTTTAATCAGTGCCACTGCTGCCAGTACTCCACTCCAGTTTTGCTGGAGTGTTGCTTAGGGTGTTCCCTCCGTTGCTCCTGCTATCTTTGAGGTTCTCTTCAAATCTTCTTCCTCTACAGTATGCTGGACATCTGATGCTTTACTTGGGTTTTACCCACTCAATTATCTTTAAAGTTTTTATGATCTCTTAGACATTTTCTTCAAATTTTGTTCCCTTATGATTCTTTGATTTTTTTTTGTCTCATCTGCTATTTAGCCTTTGATATATTAAACCACATCAGAAGTTAAGGACTGCAAAAGTGCAGCTTCAAGAACCAGAACCATGCTTCTCCATGATTACTGCTTCTGGGGTAATAGAGGCAATATTTGCAAAAACTGATTCAGAAGAAGGATCATGTCCTGCATTCCTTGAATCACAGGATATTAAACAATTAGTGACTAAAGAGCATTATGTATATCTAGGCAGTAGCATCTTGGCCTCCATAGAAGACCAACTCCAAGCCTAAACAGTCAGTTCTTTCATCTAATGATATCATATGAAAATATCAGGTCTCCTCCAGGGATTTCCTCTGGTTTCTCCCTGCCTAGGGCTCTCTACCAATTTGGTTGGTGCCCTTTCCCCCTCATTGGAACCTTGAGGTGTTCTTGCCACTCTCATGTGCTTTGCACCTCTTATGATGCTTCATGCCACTTTTTCACTTGATTTCACAATCTACTACTGCTTTGTTTTTTTTTGGGGGGGGGGGTTTCTGCCTCTTTTGGTGCTTTGTTTCCCTTTCATTGTGCCTTGAGCTAATTATGCCTTACTTGGTGCTGCTTTGCCCCTCTTGTACGGTCTTGTTGGGTTTATACCACTGTTGGTGCTCTTTTTCTCTCGTTTTCAGCCTTGAGGTGACATAGCTGGTGCTAGCATTTTTGCTTTCCTGTGTGAAATATTGCTGTACTGCCAATTCTGTTTTTTTAACACTAAATATTTCATATTTTCCACAATAAACCAAAAGAAACTGTCAGTCTCACACTCTGTCCCAGGTCCCCTTTCGCCACTGAACAAAGTCCTGCTCCTTGTGGTAATCCACTATCAATATTGACAGAACCCCTGAAACTATTTTACTCCAACCACAGGTCCAAAATTTCTAAATTGTGCAAGAATGATCCCCCAAGTGCTCCTGTCCCACCTACTGGTTCATAAAATTGGTGGCAGCTGGGCTCTCTTGCCTACACCAGTTTGTTGCACATAAAAATATGCACTGCTTTGGTGCCACCCAGAAACCAAAATGACGCTTGGAACCCATATAGTATTAGGCTTACTGTAATGCATATTAGGTGTGAGTTTAGTCCTTGAACAGCCTTGAGTAAACTGAATGACAATATAGTAATCTTCCCATACCAAAGCACTCAAACAGGAACAACCTATCTATAAAAATGCAAATATTACACCAGGCCCTAAAATACTTCCTATTAGGAAAGAAGAAGAAACCAGTGTGCTATAAATTCCATCATGGAAAATACATGCTAACAGAATACCTCCTGCTTATACATGCAGAACACAGACAGCCCTTCACCAAATACAAAGTAAAGAGGCCATAAAATATAAACAGAAATATGTAGACAAAAATTGAACTGGAAACTGCAACAAGCTAGACTATGTAACAAAGCAATGGAAAAACAGAAATATCACCAGTCCTTATTAATCAAACAATAAATGAAGAAATATAAATGACTATTATTAAACCATACTAATAAAAATATTGCCAAACAGATGACGAATAGAATAACATCCAATAATTAAGAACCCATATAAAAAGTTAAAAAAATTTCCAAACAGCAATAAAATATTTAAAAATAGCAGACACATCAAGCACTTAAAAATTAAAACAAGAAACAAGAATGGGAAAACTCCCCTGCATTCCATATCTGAAAACTTGTGATTTTGAGTAAACCTAAACTTGTCGTGGATTAATGGGGGTGGCATAAATTGTTTTCACACACATACCCCATCCCAAAGCAGGTTCCCATTCACACACACACATCCACTCATCCTAGACAGGCTTACCATTCACATACACATGCAACCTATGCAATCTGGCAGCCAGGCAGGGTCCAATGGGTTTCTCATACTCCTCTGCTACTGCTGCCACCTGATACCTTGTTCATTGGGGGAGGACAGGATTTGTTCCACAGCATTATATGTCCCTTCTGTGGCTCCTCCTCATATGCTGGCCAGCTTAACGATATTCAATACTTGCAATGTTAGAACTCCCTCTATGCTCATCTCACCATGCACAAGAAAAGCATACAGGAAGTGCTAGCACCGCAAGTGTTGAATATCGTTAGGCTAGCCGACACATGAGAAAGAGCTGCAAAATGGGCTCCCTCTTCTTCAACTGCCAGAGTACGGGCCTTTTCCTTCTTCCACCACTGAAGGGAGGGGGTCCACTGGTGGCCTTTTGGGCCTCTTGCTGCTCCCTTTAGTGGCTGACTTCCATTGCAGCTGTCGCTCTCCTGTGTGTGCTGCCCCATACAATTGCATGGTTTACACACTCAGTAGTTTTATTTTATTTATTTATTTATTATTTTTATATACCTATGTTCCTGTATAATATACATATCACACCGGTTTACAAGGAAATAAAACTGTCGCCTCGCGGGCGGCTTACATTAAAACAAATAAGAGCTTAGGGGGAACTTACAAAGAAACATACAAAGAACAATCATAGAACAATCATTTCTAATTAAGTAACAGACAGAGAACTAATCTGAAAACCTATGTACAGAAGGAGCCCTTAGCTCTCCTGGAATGCTTGGGCGAAAAGCCAAAAAACGTAGTGCCAGTCTTGTGGGGTTATCTGGCCATTCTTGCTCTGTTTTTCTTCTTTGACAGTGCCTTGTAGAACTCTTGCCCCTGCTGGTACTGTTTTGCTCATTGGTAGGTCCTTGAGCTGTTCATGCCACTTTTGGTGCCTCATTGACACAGTCTTGATGTGCTGGCATGCCTTCACCTTCTGAAGATGTCTACCCAGCAGTTTCATTAGAAATGATTAGAAAATTCCAGTTTGCTTACCCAGTTGACTATAATGGTAAAAAAATGAACAAATAACATGAACAAACAAATTTTTTTTTTATTTAATTGAATATAATGAATAACTTTGGCCTATAAAACAAATGAATGAACAAAAACAAATGTTTGGACTCTCCACATGCCAATTCTCCACCTTATTCCATAAGCCCTGGAGTTCTCTTACTTAAAAATTTTATATAGTATCACGCCTCCTTCCTTTCTTCCTACCCTGTCCTTCATAAATAGGTTGGAGCCTAAAATAACGATATCCAGTCATGGTTTTCCATGCACTACATCTCCATGAGAACCACTACATCCAATTCAGTTTCTTCCAAGACTGACTCTAGGTCTGGGACTTTCTTTCCTAAACTATAGGCATTAGCATACATAACATTCCAAATTTTGCACTTTTTTTCCCTTTTCTATATATGTGTTGAGTATTTTACTTATCTGAGGATTTATATTTACCTCAGGGCTTTTTATTTTCACCTTTCCCTGGCAATCCTAGTTGAAAGCCCTTCCCAGTAGTTTGCCAGTTAGTTCTAGAAGACATTTCACCTAAGGAGATCTCTGCATTAAAAAAATGTGCATGCACTGAATCATACATGTGTACATTTGGGTTGTGATAAGTGGTATTTTATAAGCTGTGTGGCTTCTACTGTACAGTTTATAAAATACAGGCATAACTTTAGGCACATCTACTTATGTGTGTATGTATTGAGTTATGCAGCCTATTGAAAATTGTCCCCTTAATACACTGATGGATGCCACTGGAATATAGTCTGATTTATGCCAGAGCCAGGTACAGACATATCTTCCCCTGTGGCTTTATGAGATAGGTTACTCACTCTCTCCAGAACATTTTTCCCTCTGGTCTGCAGGATTTTTATCCTCTGCATGCAGGCTGCAGCAAACAGCTACCCAGCCAGAGATTACAGGCACCTGTTAACAGCTTTCAACCACAACAGCAACAACATGGGTTCAGCAGAGATGAAGCACTGTAACACCTACCTACTGAGTTACAGCTAAGCCTTTTCCCAAGCTGTCCACTAAACTCCCATTGCCCATTCTAACTGGGATACTCACTATATAAATCTCTACAGGAATCAGCAGACCTAATCGGGCACCCCTGCTGTTCTACTCTGTCTCTCTCTAACTGCACACCAAAAACCTAGGCACCTTTTTCATTAATCAAGTCCCATTCCCTCCCTCATCGGTCTCCTTTGGTTATTAGATCCATGTGATCAGAAGCATAATGCTGTCCCATGAGGAAATGTCAGGCTGAGGGAACCATATTGAGAAGGGAGGCAGATTCCTAGAAGTATCAAGTAGCTTTTCCAACTGGCTCCAGATTTTCAGGACAAGTTGATCCAGTCCTGTTTTTACCTCTTTGCATGCAGGGATTTGTGGTTCTGACTTTGCAATTGCATTTCCTTAGAAAAGCAAGGCTACAACTCCCTATATAGAGTAGGGTAAAACCAGGACAGGATCAGTTTGTCCTGAAAATCTGGAGCCAGTTGGCAACCCTAGCAGCAAGTCAACAGTATCTCAGCTGCACTTTTGTGGCAGGCATGAACATATGGGGTGATTGCACAAAGTGCACTACACTAAGAGCTTATTTTTTTTTGTTTTGGCTTGGAAGGAAAAGGTGCAATAAATATTTTCACAATATCATTCCATTTATAAAAAAACGTTTATTACAATTCTAACATTTACAACTACAGGAAAAATGTATTTGCCTGTGTGGTGGTGTACTGGGTTGTAATCCAGTTCTGCTGCGATGTTGGTGAAACCCTTTTATGATAGCAATGGGGGTCATTTTCTAGGCCTATCGCACGCGAAAAGGGACTTTTCGCGTGCGATAGCTTGCCAGGGGTGGAGTCAGGGTGGCGAGGGGAGGAGTCGGGGTGGGAAGGAGGCGGACGTGGCGTTATCTTCGCTGGCGGTGATAAGGTAAGGACCGTTATCGTCGCCAGTAGCACACCCAATAGCGCCACCCTTCACGGTGGCGCTATTGGGTGCAAAAGCCGGCAGCAATAGCACCGCGGTGGTACGATCGCTGTCAGCTTTCACAGGCCCGCCCTCTGTTACTGCTGGATTCACCATTCTCTGTGAGAGAGCTGTTTCACCATTCTCTGTGAGAGAGCTGCGCTTTAACAAGGAGCCCCTGAGGAAGCTGTAAATCGGTGAAACATGTTGTGTGTTGTACAGCAATTGCTGATGCAAGAACTTCACTATCAACTGCAAGTACTTTGGGTGGAAGGTGTTGTGAGTGATTGAGGATACCTGAACTTTCAACTGCAAGTACTCAGAGTGGACTGGGTGTTATGCAGCGCTTTATAGATATGCGCACTTGATCACTGATATTAGGATTCTTGAGCAAATTAAATTGAAAATACTTTTTTTTCCAGATTTGTTCTTAAAGGGAAGGATTTTCATAGTGTTTGAATATTTTTTGTTTTTCATTGTCTGTGTTGTTTTATGTTTTTGTTTTATATTGTGTCGTGTGGGCCCTGGTATGTTAATGTTACGCGCCCCGCCTGCGGGCCTGCTCACCTTCATGGTTCCACAGCGGGTCCTGGGACAACCTCCCTCATGGTAGTTGCCAGTCCTGCCAGGCCCCGGCATCCCGCAGCGGCGGTCGCCGGGCCTTCCACTGCGCACCAGGCCTCACGCCAAGGCTCAGCATCCTCGGCCATGTTAGCCACGCCCATATGCGCGCGGACCACCCGGACTCAAGTAGGGCCTAGGGCGGGTCCTAGCTCCATGGTGCATCCTGATTGATCCCTCGATATAAGGAAGTTCCTGTCTATGCCTCCTTGCCTTGGCAATCAGGTCAGTTTATTCTAAGATTGCCTCTGCACGTGTTCCTGTTCTTGCCTGTTCCTAGTCTCATTCCAGGATCCTTCTGTTCCTGACTTGTTCCTGGCTTGATCCTGCATCCTAGTTCCTACTTGTTCCTGCTTGTTTCTGTGTTTGTCTGTCTGTCTGTCTACCCAGGTAGTACCCTCGGACTGTCTTTCTGGTACTGACCTCAGTTTGCTCCTGACCTGCCTGCCTGCCTGCCGCCTGCCTCAAGACCTCAGCCTGCCTTTGACCTCGTCTGACCTCCGGTACCTGACCCCTGCTTTGCTGACCGTTCCTCAGACTGACCTCTGGATCTTGACCTTTGCCTGCCTGACCTCGTCTCCAGATTCTGGCTCTGTTCCTCACCTTGTCATCACCAACTCTGTTCTGGTTCTCCTTGTTCCAACCAGCCTCCACCTTCGAACCCGATCGCGCTCCCCCTGTCTCCGTGGGTACGCCAGACTTTCATTCTCTCAGGAGTCCCTGCGAGGCCCACCTAAGTCCAAGCGGCTCGTGTCCCTATGGGCTCCTCCCAGGGGCACCTCGGGCTTCCAGTGGTGAAGCTCTTCACAGCCTCTGTCTCCTCCAATGCTCCACCCCCTGGGGGCAGTTACCTCCTGTTCCCTTTCAGGAGGTGTTCCATCTCTGCCCCAGGACAAGGGTCCACCCCTGAGTGCAACAGTTAATTGGTTTGGTTGGTCCATATTTATGTGATGAAAAAGATTTATGGATTATGTGAACAAGTTATTTGAATGGGAATATAGATTTTTTCTGTAGTTGTACATGTTAGAATTGTAATAAATGTTTTTTAAGTGGAATTATATCGTGAAAATATTTAGGGGTAGATTTTAAAAGGTCGCGTGCGGGCGTTCATGTGCGTGCGCTACCCGGCGCGCGCACATGTACACCCAATTTTATAACTTGTGCGCACAAGTTATAAATCCAGGGTCAGCGCGGCAAGGGGGCGCACAATTGTGCACCTTTCGTGCGCCGGGCCGCACAGCCTTCCCCCATTCCCACCAAGGCCATTCCCTTCCCCCTAACCTGATCTTCCCACCCTTCCCCTAACCTTTCCCCCCCCAGCCCTACTCTAACCCCCCCCCCCCCCCCAATTTTTGTTTACCTTTTGTGCCTGCCTCTGGGTAGGCGCAAGTTGTGTGCACCGGCCGATTGCTGGCATGCGATCTCTGACACAGCAGCAAATGGCCGCTGTGCCAGGAGCCGCTGACCCTGCCCCAGCCCTGCCCCAGACCGCCCCCCCCCCCCCCGCCCCATTTTGCAAGCCCCGGGACTTAAGGGCGTCCCGGGACTTTACGTGTGCCGCCGGGCCTTTTGAAAATAGGCCCGGCGCGCGTAACCTTTTGAAAACCCGGCCCTTATTGCATATCCCTTGACTTTATGTTTATATATGATGCATTGTGTCTAGTAACCAATTTTTTTTTTTCTGTTGGCAGGGGAAGGGATCATGATTGAATATGACCTACGATGTTTTAGTATTTGCACATAAATAAATGGAGGATGTTCCAGAGACAGGATGCAACAAGAAAGATTGGACATAGATAAGAAGCAGAACAAGTACTGAACACTGTATCTATAGTGAAAGTTACTACAGTAAAGGCACTGTAAGAAACTATGGGATCTGTTCAATGTTATAAATACATGGAATATGAAGGCTCAGTTCTCAAAAACTGTCTTTGTGCTTTTAACATTATTTGTGCATGTATTATTTATGCATTGAATTTTGAGCTGGGTTTTCAAACAATTGTAGTGATGGCCATATGAAAATGTATTGTGGAATGCCACTAACTTTTAGGTGCTTAACATATTTTACTTATGTATCTAAGTGGTTTTAAAAGCTTAGCTGCTTCCATGTTTAATTTTTCCTAGTGATAGATGTATCTAAATTTGTATGGTTACCCGTCTATATCATACAGGTTGAATACTTAAAAATATAATAACAAGAAGGAGGAAGGAAAACATTTCTATCAGGGAAATAAATAATTGCAATGTCTTTGATACTGTGCCAAGGAGGGTGCATTTTTTCCCAACTGTGAGTAGAAGCAGCAAATTAAAACAGCAGACATCCTTCTGGCACAAGATTAGAAAAAAAAAAAACCTATTTAAAAAGGAAGCACACTTTAAAAGGGACATTGAAGATATTAATTCTAAATGGAGAGACATGAAGAGGAACAGACTTACTCTGATGGAAGATATTGAGCCAAGTTTTGCTAAGTTTATAACAGTTTTTAAAGCATGATTTCTAAGTACAGCTGTATTTTTTGTGCACTCTTGCAATTCCTGTTTTGTCTGTATACTTCTTCAAATACTTCTCTTTGCCTTTATTCTTCTTCTCTGGTTTCTCACCCTCTGCTTCCTTTTCTCCTGACCTCAAATACGCTTCAACACCAGCACTCCCTTCTCCATATCCTATCCATTATTTCACTTAAATCACCACGACTCACCAGATCCTTACTAGCTTTCCTATTCTGATGCCTGCTTAATTTTCTTTATTACCCCCTTCACCAAAATAGTAACATCACCCACCTCATCCCCATCCAAAATGTCTATTCTTTACTTCATAAGAACATAATGAAGAGACCTATCAGGTTACCTAATAAAGTGTAGCTTCATAGCCAAACTATGAAGCTAGAGTAGTGTGAGGCTGCTGTAGTGGTTTTTGCCTGTTCCCATGCATGGGCAGAATCCCTTTTGGAAGTATGGATTTTTAGTAAGATGTTAGAAAGTTTCTTTTCTGCTCCTGAGCTTTGTTTAAGAAGGAATCCTAGGCCCTGCATATTAGGGCCTGGAAATGGAGACAAATTCAGATACTTTCTCTGTTGAGTTTTCTTTTGTGAGAAGGAAATATCTTTCCATTTTGGAATTCCTTTGAAGGGCGTTTTTCCACCCTTCCTTCCTTTTTGAGCAGTAGGCATGAGTTTATCTTGTTCATTGGTTTCTCTCCACCTAAGATGTACAGCATCTACCTAACCAGATATGGGGTAAGAGCTCAGACTTTCATCCAATGTCTGGGGGAAGTAAAAGAGATAAAGAAGAGGAGAGAAGTGGTGTTCATCTAGTAGAGTGATGGTGAACTCCAGTCCTCGAGTGCCACAAACAGGCCAGGTTTTCACAATTTCTACAAAGAATATGCATGAGGTAGATTTGCATGCACTGCCTCCATTGTATGCAAATTGATCTCATGCATATTCATTGTGGATATCCTGAAAACATGGCTTGTTTGTAGAACTCGTGGACTGGAGTTCGCCATCACTGACCTTGTATACTACATAGCCACTCTGGTAACTTGGGATATGGATAGATATGTTTTAGGGATGTGCATCCGTTTTCCACGAATTTGTAATCCGCAACTTATTTTTTGCTATCTGTTAAATACGTGGGGAGGCGAAACGCATCGCGACTCCCCATGTATAAAACAGATTTCTGTTTTGTTCGGCGCGCAGCGAGGCGCGCACTTTTCTTTGCCGCCATTAGCTGCGAGCTAGTACCCAGGATTACCACAAAATGGCGGCACCTCTGCGGTAACCATGCCAACCTGTCTGACCCTTTCCTGTGAGTTGCAGTGACTCACAGGAAAGGGTCGGACAGGTTGGCATGGATACCGGAACGCAGCGTATCCGCGCTGACATTTGCTGAGCAGCACTGAATGCAGCCAATCGCGCTGTCATTCAGTGCTCTCTGTGGATTTTAGTGACGAGCCAGCAGTATATAAACAGCAGCACGAGGAGGCACGCAGTTATTTCCAGCGATTCTGTGGGGAGGTGGGCTGGGTGGAAGAGGCAGGCAGGCAGGCAGGCAGAAGCAGAACTGATAGAGAAGAGATACTAGGCTGCAAAGGAAAGAAAAATATTCCTTGTCTTGCTGTAGTGCCAGGGGTCAGCTACAGTCACTAGTATTCCTGTTTCTTTCAACCAGTTTATTTTGGTCATACACATCTCTGACTGAGAAGAGAAGCTGACTGTGCTAGGTCAGCTAGCACTGACCACCATTTACCATTGAGGGTGTTGGGCTGGCTTGGAGAGAGATATTATTTTTAATGTCATCCATTTTTCTGGAGTGACAAAAATTCCTGCTTTATTAAATTCCAATTACTTAGTCTGTCAGTGCAGTGGGCATTTTAAACAGACTGAACATTGTCATTGAGTGGGTCTGTGCATCTGGGCATTTTAAACAGACTGAACATTGTTTGGACATCTGGGCAGATGGGCAGTGGGCATCTGGGCATTTTAAACAGACTGAACATTGTTATTGAGTGGGTCTGTGCAGTCAAGTGCCCGGGGAGTAATCCGCCTCATTTGTGCTTACAAGCAAGCAGGTTCTGTGTGCACGCCTCACACATTAGTGCACAGCCAGGCAGTGTGACAGTGGGCATCTGGGCATTTTAAACAGACTGAACATTGTTATTGAGTGGGTCTGTGCAGTCAAGTGCCACTCTGTGGGATGCCAACCCACCACAGATCATTAACTCCGCCCTCGGAGTATTACAATTGTTAGCTCTTCCCTTGGCAGGGTGATTCATAACCGATTGCTAACTCCTGGCGGACTTATAACAGATTGCTACTCCTAACAGTAGGGATTGATAACAGATTGTTAACTCCTTCCTCTCCAGGAGGAGATCCATATCAGACTACTAACTCCTCCCCCTACAGGAGAAGCTCGATAACAGATTGCTAACTCCGAACAGCAGAATTATAACAGATTACTAACTCCTCCCCTCTGGAGGAGCAGATCTACAACACCCTGTTAGCCCCAAACCATAAAACCCCACCAATCTGCCCATTTATCTTTATATTATTACTTGCATGTCATCTACAGCAGAAGTAAATTTACATGGCAAGGGACATTGGCATTTACATGGCAAGGGACATGGCAAGGGACATTTACATGGCAAGGGACATGGCATTTCAATGTGAAATCCGGGAATGCGCATGCCCCACCCAGATCCTACCCGCTTCTCGCCTCTTTTTTTGGAACTTTTCATTTGTGCGCGAGGCAGGAGATACATGCATACATGGGAGGCTTTTAAAATTTGCTCGACGCGTGCCGGCCCAAACTTGGGCGCGTCTCTCCCGGATTTGGTGAGTGCTGGGCTTTTAAACTTCACCTTTAAGGGCATATATATGTGTATATTCAGTGTCTTCTCTGTGCTACTGACTCTATATCATGACAGACAGATAAGTTCTAACCGGCTAAGTTACTTACACGGCCAGCTTTGAATATCTACCCTTTAGTGTTTAATTAAAGAAAAGTTTTAAGGAAGTGCCCTGTCTCCACAGGTGTTTTTCTGTTTATTCACTATTGTCCTCCTTTTACAGTGTCAAGCTTCCAGGGCAGCTTGTCTGTTTCTGTTGCTAATGCTGTTGTTCCTGCTTTATTCTTGGGTTTCTTGTTTCCTGTTATACTGCCAACTGGTGGTCTGCTATATTCAGTGCAGCTGGCTCTAAGTGGTTAACCTCTGACTTGGAAGCAAAGGTTTTTGGGTGGTTTTTCCTCGTGTATGTCCAGTCAGCTCTGGTCAGCTCTGGCCAGCTCTACAAAATCATCCTCATTTATGTGTCTTTATTTCTGTAGCCCAGACTGTGCTGGTTGCTGTTATTTCCAATTTATGCACAGTAAGGCTCTGTTTAGTTGTTTTGCCTCTTAATAAGTTTTGGAGTTGAAGAAGCAGCCTCCTCAGCGAGTAAAGACTAAAGACCGAGTTAAGATATTTCTTTAAGTGGTGTATAGGGAACGCTTAGTGGAAAAAGAATACATCATTTTTTTTTCAGTAATATTTGAAAGGGTAAATAACTGTCCTTTATTTACTCATTCCACTCAACTCATGATTTTATAAACGTCTATCATGCCCTTTCTCAGTCATCTCTTTTCCAAGCTAAAGCTCCCTAATCAAAGACAAGTCATTCTATTCCCTTTATCATTTTTGCTGCCTTCCTCTGCACCTTTTCCTATTCTGCTATGTCTTTTTTCAGATGGGGTGTCTAGAACTGCACACAATGCTCAAGGTGTGGTTGCATCATGAATCGATACAGAGGCAATATGATATATTACATTTTTATTCTTAACTTCTTTTCAAATCATTGCAACCATTCTATTTGCTTTTTTGACTGTCACTGCACTCTGAGCTGAGGATGTAAATGTATTGTCCACAAGGACGCTAAGGATCTTTTTCCTAGGTGCAGACTCCTAATAAAGAACCTAGCACTGTGTACCTGTACTTAGGATTATTTTTTTCGTATGTGCATCACTTGCAGCAGGCATTTCAGTATCCAGCAGGCTTAAGCGCCATCATCTTCAGCACTCAAGGAGCTCTTTCAATCATGGATCCTAGCCTCTACCAAAATCAGAAAAAAACTTCAATTCAACAGGTACAAGGCATTTTCCCAGCTAGCAGACCACCTAGTCTTGAAGGAGTTCGATTTTGTGAACATCTGAAGAATGAAACAACTGAACGTCTTCAACTAACCATGCCAGCAGTGAAACGCACAGCCATTTTGGATGTATTAACATTTGCAACGCAAACGGCACATAATGCGTAGTGACGCAGTTACGCACTAACATTTAGTGTAACGTGACTCTATTTTGGAATCATAATTTTGTATTGTATTAATACGAACGCCGCTATAAAATGTCTAACACGTCAATTAAGTGACGAAAACAATAGTCTGATTATAAGCTACACCTACTAGGAGACCACGCTAGCAAATGCTTGTTCAGCAGTTTTGTAAATTGGTTGTTCAGCAGAACTTAGAACCACATGTGTGAAAGATAAGAACTGTACGGTGTAAAAAAGTTTGCTCCTAAGGGGGCGTGGCATGCAGTTGTACTAAGCCTTGTCTAGCTGAATCTTGCTGGCAATAAAAGTCTATCTTTACGGATTCAGTTGTCTGGGCATCCTTACTGACTTTTAGAGACGGTTACAGTCTCAGTCACAAAATACAGGCCATAAGAGTAAATAGTAAGGTGAAGACAAAAAAACTGGACTGGAAACCACAAAAGCCAAATTCATATGCAGTGCAATATTTCAGAAACAGAAATATCACCATTCCTCATAAAACCAAGTCAAGAAATATAAATCAATTATAACTGTGAAGAAACTATACTAATAAAAAGCATATTTCAAAACAGATGACAAATAGAATACCAGCTAATAATTAAGAAGAATAAATATAAACAAAATGTAAACTTTAAACATTTTGTTGCACTGGACTGGCCATGGGTCTACCCCGCGGCCGACAGCTCTTACCAGGGACTCCAAGAGGCGAGGAGACCGCCGACTCAGCAATGCCCCCCGGCTCCAGGCTCTGCAGGCCATCGTGTACGATAGGCTGTGTCATGCCGGGTATGCCACCCATCTGTGCGAGCATCCCTAGACACGTGCAATTTAAAGGGCTCAAGGTGGGAAACTTCCGTGGCGTCCACTGATGATGTCACATAGGCCTTACTACATAGGGCCTATTCAGACCTGCATTAGACGCCTCAGCAACAGGTCGAACTTCTTGGAGTAGCTGGTTGTGTGTTCCTGACTCCATGTTCCTGACTCCATGTTCCTGACACTCTGTTCCTGTCTCCATGTTCCTGACTCCAAGTCTTTGTCTTGTTTTCCCTCCAGACTGCTTTGTTTGGCCGTGACTTTGGTTTGCTCTTAACCTCATCTCCTGTTGGACTGACCCAGGTTGATCTCAGACCTCTTCTGGTCTTCGCAAACATACAAGCAGGCTCCTGATCTCTCTTTCTCTGCCTTTCACAGCACACTCACAAGCAGGCTCTGAATCACTCTTTCTCTCTTTCAGCCACACACACAAGCAGGCTCACAATCTCTCTCTCTTTCACAGGTTCACACCACAAAGCAGACTCCCAGTCTCTCTCTTTCTCCCTCACAGGCACACACACACACAAGCTCTCTCTCAAGCAGGCCCCAATCTGTCTTTTCTCTCTCACACACACCACCACACATACACACAGGCACACTCACAAGTAGGCTCCCAATCTCTCTGTCTCTCTTTCACAGGCACAAACACAAACAGGCTCCCAAACTTCTCACTCTCTTTCACAGGTACACACACAAGCAAGTTCCAAATCTCTCTCTCTCTCTGTTTCTTTCACAGGCATGCACACAAGCAGGCTCCCAATTTCTCTCTTTTTCTCTTAAGGGCAGACACCACACAACTTCTAACACAAGTCGGCGCCCAGTCTCCCACATAGGCACATACACAAGCAGGCTCCCAATAGGAAAATTGGTTCTTACCTGCTAATTTTCATTCCTGTAGTACCACATATCAGTCCAGACTCCCTGGTTTTGCCTCCTTTCCAGCAAAAGGAGACAGAGAAAGTTTTACTGATACTGTACATAATCGGTGTACCACCTGCACTCCCTCAGTATTGACCTGTACCCAAGCAAGATGACAGCAACTGTTATGGCCCTGCCCGCGGACCCCATCCCACAAGCAGGCCCTCCACCTACCTCCATCTCTGATGCCCTGAAGCCTGTGCCGGCCGACGCTGCAGATACTCTCTAGTGGCTTAGGCTGCCCCAGACCATGCTGCCGCCACAGACTTCCTCTTACATGGCCCTGAAGCCACCACCACTGACTCCACCTCATGGTGGAGAAGGCACCGTTGGGACTCCCTTCAAGCGGCAGGAAGCCGTCATCAGGATCCTTCTCTTCTGCAGCCTAGAGGCCATTGCGCTGCCTACTCCTTCATCCATGTGGCAGGGGACACCGCGATGCAGCCTTCCCCCGGACTCTTCCTAGGGCACGCGCGCGTCTCAGCATCTGATTTAAAGAGCCAGTGGCAGGAAAAGCCCCACAGCCCCAACTGATGACATCATCAGTCTTTGCCTGGTTCAGCCCTATATAAGGTCTCTGCTTCATTTCCTCGGGGCCTTCAATCCAGTCTTCACAGGGGCTGTGGTCTTCTTCCGGTCAAGGTCCTCCGTGGTCTTCCAGTATCTTGATGGCTCTTCGTTCCATGTTCTTGATGTTACTGGTCCTCCTTCACCCTGATGTTCCTGGTCTCGTTCCTCATCAGAGCTCCTTTGTCGCCTGTTCCTTGTTCCAGATGTCCTGATGTTCCAGATGTCCTGATGTTCTGTGTCCAGAGGTTTCATATCCGTGTTCCTGAAGTTCTGATGTCCTGTGTTCCAGTCCTGGGTCCTGATGTCCTCACCTCTGGCTCTTCATCCTGCTTCCAGGTTCCTTGTTTATCTACCTTTCCTTGCGTGCCACTGATGTGGGTCCATGACAAGCCCATGGGGGGTTGTGTAGGGTGCTTCATGGCACAAAGCCTACCTTATTGTCTGCAGTGCAAGCCTCTGGAAGGCTCCTGTTTTTAATGCTAAGTTCATGAGTGTTGTATCTTGTCCTGGTCTTCGTGTTGTTGTACCTTGTGCCTGCTTCTGTCCATGCCCATAGCTCCTGCCAAAACCTGCCTTGCTTCAACATGGTTTGCGACCAGCCATGGGCGGCTGAGTAGGGCACGCCTCAGTGCAGGCCTCGCCTGAATTTTCGACATGTCCCGGTCTCAAGTTTCACTGCTTTGCCTGGATTCTGCTTCGCTTTCGGCATAGTCCACGACCAGCCATAGGTGGCTGTGTAGGGTGCACTGCGATGCAGTACTCAATCAGTATACTGCCTGAATCCTGAGTCTTCGTCCAAGCCCTCCAAGTATCCTGAGTCTTCGTCCGAAATCTTCCAAGTACCGAGTCTTTCAACCGAGTCCTCCAAGTACCCTGAGTCTTCGTATGAGGTTGTCCAAGTTCCAAGTTCCATGTTTCCATCCTGTTCCTGCCTTCAGCCTCCATCGGCCTCAGGTACTCGTCATTCCCAGGCGGCGGGTCCAAAAGGGCTACTGAGTGGCCAGAGAGCTACTCTTGAGACCAGAATTGCATTGCTGGGTTCTCATTGGTGCGTGTAGGTCCAGTGGAGGGCTGAGCCTGCCTTGTTCCAGTTCCAGACATTCCTTGCCTTGTCCTCAATCTAGCCTTGTTCCTGCTCCTCCCGTGCCGATACTCACTTACCTCCCACAGTGTGTCTTGGGGCTCCTACCTGAGCCATGCTGTGATCCAAGGGCTCACTATATCCCTTGAGTAAATGACCACTCCTCCACGCTCGCAACAGCAACAACCGTAAATTTCTAAGCAAGCTTCTACACAAACTCACTCCTCTCCAATGTGCTGGAAGAAGTGAAGTTGTCCAAAAAGACAACAGAAATCTCATTTCCCCAAATTAACATAAGCGATCAGCATTGAAAACCTCCAACCCCACACTATATATAAACAGTATGAGCGGCAGACTCTCCCCGGAGAAAATGGATGGATCTCTGGACTGATCTGTGGTTACTACAGGAATGAAAATTAGCAGGTAAAACCAATTTTTACTTTCCCTGTATGTACCCAGATCAGTCCAGTCTCCTGGGATGTATCTAAGCTCTCCTTAACTCAGGTGGGATATGGACAGTTCTGCTCGTAGAACACTCACTAAAGCACATGGAAGCTGGAGCCCCCACATCCAAATGATAATGCCTAGCAAAAGTAGGGCAACAACTTCCCAGGAGCCACCAAGCTAAGGACTAGGGGGCATTCCATGAAGTTAGCAAGTAGCACATTTAAGACTAATCAGAGAAAATTATTTTTCACTCAACGCACCAATAAAGCTCTGGAATTTGTTGCCAGAGGATGTGGTTAGTGCAGTTAGTGTAGCTGGGTTCAAAAAAGGTTTGGATAAGTTCTTGGAGGAGAAGTCCATTAATGGCTATTAATCAATTTTACTTAGGGAATAGCTACTGCTATTAATTGCATCAGTAGCATGGGATCTTCTTAGTGTTTGGGTAATTGCCAGGTTCTTGTGGCCTGGTTTTGGCCTCTGTTGGAAACAGGATGCTGGGCTTGATGGACCCTTGGTCTGACCCAGCATGGCAATTTCTTATGTTCTTATGTTCTTAGATACCTGATTTGACTCAGCATAGGAAGTCGCCTGAGAATGTGTCGAGTGTGCCCCCTAAACCCCCCCCCCCCCCCCGCAGTGGGCACTCTTAAGAAATGTAAGCTGACTCGATCGCTTTCTTCAGACACTGCACAATTGTAGCCTTAGATGACTTATTTCCCTTCTTTTGACCACTTCACAGTACAAAGAGGTGATACAAGCTACAAAGAGGAAATGTGATCTATGGAAATCATAAGTGACCTTTAGATACCTCAATAATGCATGCCTCCAATCTAAGAGCCTAAGTTCCCCTATGTGAAGCATAGAGGAATCCAAATCCATAAAAGCTGAAAATTCTACTGTCTAATATGATGGAATGCCGAGACCATCTGAGGCAGAAAAGAAGGCACCATGCATAAAGACGCCCCTCGAATCAGACATCTGTAGGAAGGAATCTCAACACAAACAGTGCCTGGAGCTCCAAAATTCTTCCTGAATGAACAAATAGTAACCAAGAAAACCACTTTAAGGACTAACCATAGCTCTCTTTACTGGTTCAAAACAAACAGAGGCCTCACACAATCCTTTACGGACTAGATTTCAGATTCTAAGATGGACAGATGTTCCACACCTGAGGACACAAGTTCTTAGCTCCTGAGGAAACCATAGGACATCCGAAAGTGTGGACAGAAGATACCCTTGCAACTTACCCCAGAGACAACCAATGTCCCTGGACACTCAGAGAGGAAAGGCCAGTCCCTTGACCAGAACCTTTCTGTTGAAAAGCCAAAATATACAACACTGTAGCCTGAACAGAGTGAGGCTACACTCCATCAGCAGCAGACCAGGACTCGAAGATCCTCCAAATTTGCACATACATCAAGGATGTAGATAGGTGTAAATAACCGCTTCAGAATATCTACTCCATCTCAGTTGTATCCTCTCAGAAGCAACGCCATGAGACAGAATTAAGCTGCCTGACTCAAAAATATTGGGCCCTGGTAGAAAACAGTCAACTGATGTCTGAACTTCAGGGGCCCTATCTATGGCCATGTTGATCAGATCTGGAAAGCATGGTTGATGTGGCCACTTTGGAGCTACCAGGATCACATTGCCTGGATGTTTCTCTACCCGCCATAATCTCTTGCCTACCAGAGGCCATAGAAGAGAGACACAGAAGAATCCCTCAAGTCCACATCAGCACCAGAGCTCCGATTCCTTTTTACCGTTGTTCTGTTCAGCAGCTGTAAAACCGTGACGCTTTGGTGTTCTCTTTGGTCAGGATAATCTCATCTTCCATGAATGAGACACATCACTGCCTCTGACAGCTCTAATTCCCCAGGGTCTAACTTTCTCCAACTGATAAAATCCGCCTGGAACGTAGTTCACTCTGGCGATTGTGAGATACTTGCCAGCTGCTCCAAGTGCTGTTCTGCCCAGAGAATCAACTCCTGGGCCTCTCAAGCCGCTGCCTAATTCTTTGTTCCGCCTTGACAGTTGATATAGTCCAATGTAGTCGCATTGTCTGATAAGATTCGCACAGGAAGGACATGTAACCTTGGCAGACAGGCAAGCAACAAAAAATACACCCCCTCTTCTCTAACCGATTGGTAGGCCATGAGGCCTCCTGTTTCGACCACTGGCCCTGCACCAACTGATCTTGCCACACTGCCCTCCATCCAGAAAGGCTGACATCAGTGGTGACTATTACCTAATTCAGAATCTCCAATTCTGCAGCACACTCGAGATTGGTGCAAGCAAGCACCTCAAAAGACCTTCCCAGGCTTCCCCCTCTAACAGAGGAGGATGAAACTCTCTCTCTCTCACAAACACAGACACAC
The DNA here is from genome assembly GCF_901001135.1 of Rhinatrema bivittatum. Classification (NCBI taxonomy): domain Eukaryota; kingdom Metazoa; phylum Chordata; class Amphibia; order Gymnophiona; family Rhinatrematidae; genus Rhinatrema; species Rhinatrema bivittatum. Next base: position 149,526,202 of record NC_042617.1, on the reverse strand, counting down.
AAACAAGCAGACTCACAATTTCTCTCTTTATTTAACTCTTAAAAGCACACCACACACGTTCAAGCTCTCACACAAGGAGTCTCGCAATCTCTCTCACACACAGGTGAATTCAAAAGCAGGCTACCAATTTATCCTCTCTCACACACAAACAGGCACATACACAAGCAGGTTCTTAATCTTTCTTATTCAATAGCACACAAGCAAGCAGGCTCCCAATCTCTCGCTCTCTTTCACAGGTGCATACACAAGCAGGCTTCCGATCTCTTCTCTCTCAGAAGCACATTCAAACTCTCACACAAGCAGTTCCCAATCTCTCTATCTTTCACTGGCGCATATAAAAGCAGGCTCCCAAGCTCTCTCTCTCTCTCACAGCTATACTCACAAGCATATTCCCAAACACACACAATTTTTTACTTCTGCTCATTCTTCAGCCCCACTTGCCTGCGTTGAATCAGTTAGCCCACCACCAAGTCTCTCTTTTCCTCCGGTGGGTGCCGCTGCTGAGTCTTTTTTCTTCTTTTTGGGCCCCAATGGCTCGGGCTCCAGTGGGCGCTGATGCCACATCTTTGTCTCTCCTTGCTGGCAGGGCCCCCACCAGCTACAATGAATAGGGTTTCTCCTTGTTAGCAAGGAAGTGGAACCCCCACCAGCACTGATGAATGGGGTCTCTCCTCACGGGCAAGGGGGTGGGAACCCTGCCAGAGTGCCGACGAGGTGTGACTTTTCCTTGCCACACGCCGATATTCTGATCTCCCTGCTCAAGCATCATCAAGGGCAATAACTTGGCCTTTGATCATGACATCGGGCAAGCAGGACAGAGCATTGGCAAGCCGCACATAAAAGAGAGGGTCCAAGTGATGTCCAAGGGGCAGATTTGGCCTGCAGGCCATAGTTTGCCCCACTGAGTTAGATAACAGTTTACTTAAGTTTGGATCTTCAAAGCTGTGCATGTTGTTTTTCCAGGAAAATGTGCCTTATCAAAAAGCAGATCCAGATCTCCTTGGGTACTTTTTTCAAGGGCAGAAATTCAAAGAAAAAGTACGCATGTACTTTCTCTTTGAAAATTGGGGCAAAATTCATGGAAAAAAGTACCTGTAGACTTTGCAACAATCCGCATAGTTTTTAAAATTGCTCCTTTTACTCTTAGCAAACAAGCCTGGTTTTCAGGATATCCACAGTTAATATACTTGACATATTATTAGAATGTACAGAGTATATGCAGCGTAGTAAAATCTCAAGCGGATTGTGATAAATTGCAGGAGTAGCTTGTGAGACTGGAAGATTGGGCTTGCAAATGGCAGATGAAATTTAATGTAGGACAAGTGCAAATTTAGGTTTCATCTTAGGAGTAACCATCCAGGAAAGAGATCTAGGCATCACAGCAGATAATACATTGAAATCATTGGCTCAGTGTGCTGTGGCAGTCAAAAAAGCAAACAAAAATATTGAGAATTATTGGGAAGGGTATGGCGAATAAAACGGTGGATGTCATAATGCCTCTGTATCGCTCCATGGTGAGACCACACCTTGATTATTGTGTGCAATTCTTTTTACTGTATCTCAAAAAAGATATAGTTGCACTGGAGAAAGTGCAGAGAAGGGTAACCAAAATGATAAGGGGCATGGGATGACTCCTCCTAAGGAAAGGACAAGGCTGTTCAGTTTGGAGAAGAGATGACTGAGGGGGGGATATGATAGAGGTCTATAAAATCATGAAAGGACTTGAATAGGTTAATGTAAATCGGTTATTTGTTCTCTCAGATAATAGAAGTACTAGGATGCACTCTGTAAAGTTAACAAGTAGCTCATTTAAAACAAATAGAAGAAAATTATTTTTTCACTCAGTGCATAATTAAGCTCTGGAATTCATTGGCACAGAATGTGGTTACAGTTAATGTAACTGGGTTTAAAAAGGATTGGATAGGTCCTAGAGGAAAAATCCATATAAACTGCTATTTATTAATAAGCATTAGTAGCTTGAGATCTATGATTTAATGTTTTTGAGTATTTGCCAGGTACTTGTGACTTGGATTGGCCACTGATGGAAACAAGATGCTGGGCTCGATGGATCCTTGGTGTGACCCAGTATGGCATATGTTATGTTCTTTTCTTATGTCTCCAAGATATGCAAATATATATCATGTTTTCATTGCGAATATTCAGAAAACCAGACTTGTGTGTGGCTATAGAGGGCTGGAGTTGACTATGGCCATCTCAGGTTAGAACATAAGGACTTTCAGCTCTATAAAAGAAGGCTTCTCAATCCTGATCTCATGACGCCACAGGCACTACAGTCAGTTTCAAAATATATACAATGAATATTCAAGTGATATTGCATATACTGGGTTTTCAGGGTAAGTTTATTTATCTCACACATATTTTTTATGCACATCCTAGAAACCTGACTGACAGATTTGGGAAAACCTGATGTAGAAGCTGCTTGAACATGAATTCAGCATTTCCCTAAGTCATGTTCTTTTGGTCTCCTTGGGCAGGCTGCTTCATATCTATGTGGTCATGGGACCTAGTTGAAAACTAGGTGCACCTTTATCTCACTTTCCTGGTCAGTAGTTTAAAATATACTGTGTAAATATATACTGGTGGCAGTTTTTAAGCAGAAGCAACAGAATAGGTGAAATAAGGTCACCCAAGATTGCTACCTGAGTCATTTGCTCCATCACAAAGATGCTGAGAAAAAAAAATTGATTTCAGTGCATTTTGACTTTCAACAATGAGAGGCAAGTGAATGTACTAATAAATGCCAAAGTTTGCAAATGTAACATGTACTAAAACAGAAAATAACACACGCTGTCTCAGTTTCAAAACTTTATGATGGGGCCAGCCGGCTGGCTGGCACCATTTGTAACATGGCAGCACCAGGTCTGGAGCCCTAAGGGGTGCTCTGGGTAGTACTGGACCACCAAGGTTACATAGATATAGGTCGAAAGGGTCAGGAGTGGATTAGGGTGTGGAGGAGTTTGAGCTTCAAGGTGAGGGTGTTCCAAAAGGGGGAAGGGTTTGAAAGGAGGGGACTTGGCCTTTACCCAGATTCTGGCATTTATAAAAATATTGTTGTTTTAACACTTGATCTACTTCAAGGGGTAGCAGGAGGTTGCGACAGGGAGGTCTTTTGAGAACCTCAGGGATTTTGCTACATTTAGGTGGGACATTGTTTGGGTTGATCGGGATCTTGAAATTACATCCCTGAAAGCATCATTAGAAGGTAAACACAGTTTATTGCATATTAAATCCTTAATATGGCTTTGTAAGTGATCCCCTTTTTGTACCTGAGGTGAAGTGACTTGCACAAAGTCACAAGAAGAATAAGTGACAGAAGCGAGAATTGAATCCAGGCTTTGCTGGTTCTCAGCCCAGTTCTCTAACCAGTAGACTACTTTTGCATTTATGCTGCTCTGTGATAATGGGTGTATTAATGTGATAAATATAATGCTGACTATTTACCTCCAAACTCATGTTCATGCAATTTAGATGGGCTGTTGTTGCATATTAATTAATACATGATAATGGCCTATGTTATTTCTGATTACTAGATCAGTTTTTAAGATTTAGCTCTTTAAGGGCAGCTTGTATCCATAGAGAACAGTGTGAGAGAAATGCCTTGGTGATCAAGTCCTAAATATTAGGGATGTGAATCGTTTTAGGACGATTAAAATTATCGTCCGATAATTTTAATATCGTTTTAAACCGTTATGGAACACAATACAATAGAGATTCTAACGATTTATCGTTATAAATCGTTAGAATCGTGAGCCGGCACACTAAAACCCGCTAAAACCCACCCCCGACCCTTTAAATTAAATCCCTCACCCTCCCGAACCCCCCCCAAATAACTTAAACATTTCCTTGCCAAATCCTACCTCCTTCAATCCCCCACCCTCCTGAACCCCCCCCCCCCCAAATGACTTAAATTACCTGGGGGTCCGGAACGGCAGCGGTCCGGAACGGGCTCCTGCTACTGAATCTTGTTGTCTTCGGCCGGCGCCATTTTCCAAAATGGCGCCGAAAAATGGCGGCGGCCATAGACCAACAGGATTCGACGGCAGGAGGTCCTTCCGGACCCCCGCTGGACTTTTGGCAAGTCTTGTGGGGGTCAGGAGGCCCCTCCCCAAGCTGGCCAAAAGTTCCTGGAGGTCCAGCGGGGGTCAGGGAGCGATTTCCCGCCGCGAATCGTTTTCCGTACGGAAAATGGCGCCGGCCATACGTGTATGGCCGGCGCCATTTTCCGTACGAGGGTTCCGGCGCCTCACTGAACGACCTGCAGTCGATCTCCTGCCGGCGCCATTTTCCGTACGGAAAACGATTCGCGGCGGGAAATCGCTCCCTGACCCCCGCTGGACCTCCAGGAACTTTTGGCCAGCTTGGGGGGGGCCTCCTGACCCCCACAAGACTTGCCAAAAGTCCAGCGGGGGTCCGGAAGGACCTCCTGCCGTCGAATCCTGTTGGTCTATGGCCGCCGCCATTTTTCGGCGCCATTTTGGAAAATGGCGCCGGCCGAAGACAACAAGATTCAGTAGCAGAAGCCCGTTCCGGACCGCTGCCGTTCCGGACCGCCGCTGGACCACCAGGTAATTTAAGTCATTTGGGGGGGGTTCGGGAGGGTGGGGGATTTAATTTAAAGGGTTGGGGGTGGGTTTTAGCGGGTTTTAATGATTTTAACGATATATCACGATATTTTACCCCCCCAAATGGCAACAATACGATTCCCTCCCCCTCCCAGCCGAAATTGATCGTTAAGACGATCGAGGACACGATTCACATCTCTACTAAATATCTTAACTTCTCTGCTACATCAGTGCAGAAAAACAATATCTGAGATCCCTTCCTTCTTAAGAAGTCTCATGACCCACTGCATGCTGACCCTGGATAAGCGGCTTCTACAAAACATGTGATGAGATGTGCTAAGGATATGCTGGCTGATGATGATAATCACACTATTTCCAAATCTAATCTCTTGAGAAATGCTTCAGCATTCCAGTCATTGTTTAAAACAGCTTTGAGAAAAATCTGGGCAGAAATTGGAGTTTGGTGATGAGCTTGCTGAAGCTGAATGCAATAAAAAGGAGTCTATTGATACTATTTGATAGTTATGTCTCTTTTGCTGAAAAAGCACAAATAACCAAATAAATATCTTAAAAGAAAACAAAGAGTACCAAGAAGATCATGAGAACAGATAAAGAAGTAATTATTGTCTGCTTAAATACCTCTCAGAGGTATTCAGGAATTCTTTGACGCCATACTTGATCCCAAAGAAAGGGAACATGTCCTGAATGATATAGCAAGAAGACAGAGTTTAAACACCCCACTAAGAAACATTATAGCCTGTAAGGGATATGCATTTATTAGAAATGAAAGGGTAAAATGCAACACATGAGAGCATTTGTGTTTCATTCATGCCCTCCCCCAAAAAAACAAAAAGAGGGTGCCCAAGAATATAAATTAAAAAGTAATGTTTCATTGGTTTACGTTTCCCATTCAAGTCTATGTCCATGTAAAAGTGCTACATTGAAACTGGTAACTATAGCAACCAAGGGTAACAGTCTGAATGAAGCCAAGCTGGGAGAAATACATACATAAGTGGACAGAACATAGAACCAATGAAGGTGAAGCATTATTTTACTAACCTATTGCTGCTGGCAGCTGGATCAATTGAGGCTGACATCCTCTTACTAAAAGGTCTGGGCATGTGCAAAGAAATTCCATTTTCTTTCTTTGATTTCACAGGGAAAGGTTGTCTTTTGGAAGTGCTGTTAGAATGAAAGAAAATGTTTAAAAACAGGAGTGAGAAGAATTTGGCATTGGCAAAGGGCTTTTTGATATCTCTGTTGCTGTAGTCACAGTGTTGTCACTGCTGGAGAGAGTCAGAAGTGCTGCGTTCTGTCTGTTCACTGATGCATGGCAGTGGACTGGAGACAGAAAGGAAGTAAGGAAACAGCAGTGATTTTTTTTTTTTTTGTCTCTGACTCTGCACTGCTTAAAGTGCAGATTGTAGGGAATAGAGCAGCCTTGCCAGGCTTGTCAGTTTCTAATCTGACAGTGTTTTTTTGTGTTCAAAAGGAGTCAGTCAGCATTTCACACACATATACTGTGAATATGTGCGAGAGAGGCACTTTTTCACACACTGTGAGGGATAGCCAGACATCAGGTAGCTTGTGCCTCTCGCAAGCTGCTAATTTTCCTTGCCAGTATTTGCTAATCGCTGAAGTGAAAGTCTGTCAACTTGAAGTGTGTGTGACACCAGACACTCAGTCAATATTAGAGAGGCACTAGTTAGTGGTACAGTACATAAATAAAATATATGGTGACATAAAAAATGCTATACCTTGTGGGAGTTTCTGCCATTCTGCCTTGCTGCCATGCCCCTGATGCTACATTTTGGGGAACTTACTACCATGCCCCAGATACTACACCTTGTGCGTTTTGATGACTCTGTGTTGTTTACCACTTGGATTCCAGCCTAGTTCTCTCACTTTGCTTCTTTCTTGATTATACTAGGGTGTTTTGTCCCTAAAATGAAATGAAAAAAAAGAAATAAATTACAAGTTTCTCCTTCTACCCCCATTTCTTTTCTGGTTATTTATCTTGCTGTTTCCTTGTACCTCTCTAGGATCCTGGCCTCGTTCTCCCATCCTGCTTTTCTCTTGTTTGTACTAGGGTGTTTTGTTCCTCCCAAAAAAAATAATGTTAAAAAAATACAAGTTTCTCATCTTACCCCATTTCTTTCCTGGCTCTATGCCTTGCTGTCTATGTCTGCCACTCTTATCGCATGTCCTGTTCATGGCTCTCTCATACTGAATTGCAGTATACCTGCCACTACGAATACCATTTTGCTGTTTTGTGGTGCCTTGGGGTATTCCTGTCATTGTTGGGGCTGCTGTTGCTGCTCTTTGGTTGTCTTGGGCTATTCATACAACTATTGTTGATTCCATTTTCCCCTTTCATAATGTCTTGAGGGTTATGATGCATCTGTGCTGTTTGTGATAGTCCACCCTCTATATCTTCGGGATTATGATGCCTCCATGCTGTTTGAGATTCCACACATGTTACATCTTAGGGGTTTTAATGCTTCTACACTATTTGCAATACCCCACATTCTTGAGCATTTATATGTATCTGTGCTGTTTGCAATACCCTGCTCACTGTGCCTTGTGGGTTTTGAAGCACCTGTATTGTTTGCGATAAATAGCACTCTATGCCTTAGGATTTTTCATGCCTCCATGCTGTTTTTGTTGCTCAATACTCTATGCCTTGGGGCTTTTACTGCTACTCTGTCTCACTCTTTATGCTGCAGTCTTCTCTTCTAATCTGTAGTGATGAATTAGCTTCAGAGATAGATTGCATTGAGCACCAGCCTGTCTTTTCTCTGTCTCACAGTTTGCGTACATGCAAAAAGAGTCAGCATATACACAATGGGGCGGATTTTCAGAGCCCTGCTCGCCGGGAAGCCTATTTTACATAGGCCTCCCGGCGCGCGCAGAGCCCCGGGACTCGCGTAAGTCCCGGGGTTCTCGGAGGGGGGCGTGTCGGGGGGCGGGCCCGGTCGTCGCGGCGTTCCGGGGGCGTGTCGGCAGCGTTTTGGGGGCGGGTATGGGGGCGTGGCTACGGCCCGGGGGCGTGGCCGCGCCCTCCGTACCCGCCCCCAGGTCGCGGCCCGGCGCGCAGCAGGCCTGCTGGCGCGCGGGGATTTACGTCTCCCTCCGGGAGGCGTAAATCCCCCGACAAAGGTAAGGGGGGGGTGTAGACAGGGCCGGGTGGGTGGGTTAGGTAGGGGAAGGGAGGGTAAGGTGAGGGGAGGGCAAAGGAAAGTTCCCTCCGAGGCCGCTCCGATTTCGGAGCGGCCTTGGAGGGAACGGGGGGAGGCAGCGCGGCTCGGCGCGCGCAGGCTATACAAAATCGATAGCCTTGCGCGCGCCGATCCAGGATTTTAGTGGATACGCGCGGCTCCGCGCGTATCTACTAAAATCCAGCGTACTTTTGCTTGAGTCTGATGCGCAAGCAAAAGTAGGCTGATCGCGCTTCTTTTAAAATCTACCCCACTATGTTTTAGATAATTTTTCACACACTGGGTACATTATTATACTGAACAACTACAGTATATTACAGAGGTACATCTAGCCTGTAAACTGTGTGCCACTGCCAAGCATTTTAATGCTGCTTGCTGTGTTTCTTTGCTCTCCACCTATATTTTGTGATTTTAATCAAGTGTGCCACTGCTGCTGCTGTTGTTGCAGCTGAAAAACTTTCCTGGTACCTTGGTAAGTTTTGGTGATTCTATGCTCTGGCTGCTTTTGAGATTTTTTCAAAAATTCCCTTCTCTTATGGTACTTGCTCATGCATGGTCTTTCCATGGCATTCTGATGTTTTGGACCCAGAAAACAAAGCGGAAGCCGATCCAGTTGGCTGTATTACAGTAAAAACAATAGGAATCGGATGATGATAAGAAGCCCTTTATTTCAATGCCCGACTCTGGCCGAGTTTCACTCATAGAGCTGCCTCAGGGGCAATTCAACTTGCAAGACTTAAAATTTGCCTGCTGGGCTGTTTTCAAAGTGTCACAATGTCACAATATCACATGCGAACATGCACTAGTTCCTGCGGGATGCTCTGACAGTAGCAGAATGAATGTCAGAGCATCCCGCAGGAACTAGTGCATGTTCGCATGTGATATTGTGACATTGTGACACTTTGAAAACAACCCAGCAGGCAAATTGTAAGTCTTGCAAGTTGAATTGCCCCTGAGGCAGCTCTATGAGCGAAACTCGGCCAGAGTCGGGCATTGAAATAAAGGGCTTCTTATCATCATCCGATTCCTATTGTTTTTACTGTAATTCTGATGTTTTGCAATTTTTTGCACCACTCATGGACCCTTGGACCATTCATACTACTCCTGGTACCTCTTTGTCCCTCTTGGCACTTTGGGCCTTTGATGCTATCATTCTTGTCTCAGCCCCCACTGTGTAACTTGGGGCCATGATGCCATTCCTCTTGCTTCATTGCTCTTAAACTACCTATTATAATTTTAAATGCTAGCCCTTTTGCTGTTCCAAGTCACTCGTTTCCTCTTCTCCATCTGTCTTCGAAGTTCTTTCCAAATTCCCTTCCCTTACAGTACTTGAAGATTCTTAGTCATGCTGTGGCAATCCAATGTTTTAAACAGACCTTACCCAGTTAACTCTAATGGTTTCATACCCTCTTGGATTTTTTCTTCAAACTCCCTTCCTTTAGGGTTCTTAATGACTATTGGTCTCATATGGTATTCAGCCTTCGATTGATTATATGACAGCAAAAGGCAGGGGCTGAATAAGCGTAGCACCCAAAAACAGGACTGTGCTCCTATATGACTAGTATTTTTCAGGTAACACAAGCAGTATTTGCAAAAACTGATTCAGAAGAAGAGTCCCTGATTCCTAGAGTCCCTGAATCACATGATCTTAAACAGCTAGTGGCTGAAAATAATATGGGGCTTCTAGTTAGTAGCATCTTAGCCTCCAATGAGATGGTAGAGGAGGCAGTTTATACTGACAGGGCTAAGACTATACCACAGCAAAGGGGAAAATCAAGCCTAAACTGCCAGCTCCTTCCCCTAATGACTATGACTATGAAAATGACTTCAGGCCTCTTCCAGGAATTTCCTCTGACTTCTTCCTTCCTAGGGTTTTGTATCAATTTAGTTGGTGGCCAGTTCATTTGGAGCCTTGGGATGTTCTTGCCAATGTGTGTTGCTGCTTTACATCTCTCATGGTGCTTTGGGGTCTTCATGCCACTCTTTCTGCTGCTTTGTCACTAAGTCAGTAGTGGCAGACATTTTTCTGCCACTTTTGGTGCTTCATTCCCCTTTCGTGGTGCCTTTATCTGTTCATGCCACATTTGATGCTGCTTTGCCCTCTCTTGGCTTGAGGGAGATTCATGCCACTATTTTTAGTGTCCTTTGCCCTTCTTTTGGAGCCTTAGGATGTTCTGACATCTTTCTACTATTTTGTTCCTATCTTGGTGCCTTGGATTACTCCTGCTACTGCTGGCACCAATTTGCCCCCTAACAGTTCCTTGGGCTATTCATGGTAATTTGGTAGCAAGTTAACACAGTCTTGATGCGTTGAACTTCCCTTCTGCCTTCTGAAGATACCTACCCCCAAGTTTCATTAGAAATGATTAAAAAACACAATTTGGAAGTCCAAAATAGGGTGCAGTGCTTCCCCCATTGGATTTAATAAGAAATAAATGATTGAATAAAATGAATAAATGAAAAAACTGTTTTTGTCTGAAATGAACCAACAATTGATTGCCACCTATAAAAGAAATACATGAACCTTCACGGAGCGGAAGGATGGAGGGCTGCCATCTCCAAAAAACAAAAAACAAAAAAAACAAAACAAAAAACAAACAAACAAACAAAACAGAGGTGGGTAAGAGTATGGGGCAGGGCTGTGGCCTGCTTGTTGCGGCGGTTGCTACCCCTGATTGAGCTGGATGTTCACTGGGATGCGGATACGGCGCTGCTCTCTGCATTGGTGGAGGGGTGGAAGGGAATTGGGGCCGGAGGGTGCTGGAAGCCAATAGTGACGTGTGGGAGGGAGAAAAAAGGGGGGGGGGGGGGGAAGATTAAAAAAAAAAAAAAAGGATAAACTGCGTAGCTTGCTGGGCAGACTGGATGGGCCGTTTGGTCTTCTTCTGCCGTCATTTCTATGTTTCTATGAACCAACATTAATTTTTTGCTTCTGCGCATATCTATAGCTTGTCTTCATTATTTCACTAGCAAAGAAAAGATAACGTGTGCCATGATTGCTAAAAAAGGATTATGCATTTGAAGAGCATCAACTAAAGTAGCAAGAGCTACAAGATGTCAATGCAGAGGTAAGAAAAGATCACATTTCCTATAATTGGGGATTCCGATTCAGTCTCTATGTACACAGAAAAGAAGAATTATCAAAGTCTCATAGTCAACAAAAAAAAAAACATATGAAGCCGCCTATGACAAAATAGTAGACTCTTAAAAAAAATTGTTCCTAGGTTCTTACTTTCCTTCTAGCTTTTTTCTTACTTCTTATTGGTTTTCTTTCTTTTTATTCCATTCTCATTTTTTTCTTCTTTTACCTTGTCCTGGAATCTCTTCTTCTGTCCTTATATTCACTTTATTTTTATCTGATCTTTCATTAAAGCATTTTCCTCTTCCTTCCTATCCCTTTGCCTTCCCCGTGCTATCCCCCCTGAATGCCTGCTTCATCACCACAGCTATCCTGCAGCCTTCTACCCCTTCTACTTTACTACCTACTCAGAATCCTTTAAAGGCCTTTGCTAGTTTGATTTCACCTTTTTTCTTCTGCTTTTACTTCTTCTCCATAACCATCTATTACTTGCATTCACTTATCTACTCCTTATTCAGCACATCACTCCAGTTCGCCCAGTTCCCCTCAGCCCCTTTTGCTCTGTCCTCTCTTTTTCCTTATGATTTTTAGTGTACCACAGTAATGACGACAGAAAAGGACCAAACGTTCCATCCAGTCTGCCCAGCAAGCTTCTTATGGTAGTATCTGCAGTGTCGTGTGTTAAGGGTAGTAATTGTTGCTTTGTACAGGTTACCCCCATGCATATCAGTTTTCTAGACTGTAAAGGTCTGTGCGCTCGTTGATTCCTGCCTGAATCCAACTCCCCTTTTGCCCCGCCATCAAAGTAGAGAGCAATGTTGCAGTTGCATCAAAAGTATCAAGGCTTTTTGATTTAGAATAGTAACTGCCGCACCAGCAAGTTACTCCCATGCACTTGTTTCTTCATTTCTATTCTCTAGCCTTTAAGGATCTACAGTGTTTATTCCATGCCACTTTGAATTCAGCTCTAAAGGACCCAATACAACAGGGTCTTATTTAAGCAGATACAAGACTTAACAGACTCCCTGCCTCAGCAATTTCAAGAGTAACTCCAAACCCTAGTAAACAAGGGTTTTGAGGCAGGCAAGCATGAGATCAGATCATCTTACGATATCTTTGACACTGCTACCAGGGTTATCTGCAGCTTCTATTTTGGCAAGACGATGGGCCTGGCTCAAGTCTTCCAACCTTCGCCCTGAAGTTCAGGACAGATTGTCCGACCTGCCCTGTGTAGGAGACAATCTGTTTGGTGAGCAGATTCAATGGACGGTGGCGGAACTCAAGGACCATCATGAGACCCTGAGACAGCTCTCTCTGATGCCTGATTAGTACTCTTCAAAACAGCCTTTTCAGAAGGACTCTAAGAAGTCATTCTTCCACCCGAAGAACTCCTACCCACCACCATCTAGAACCCTTTCTATGAGACCGTTTCAAAAAGCTCAGTCTCGTCAGACACAAAAACAAAAACCACAAGCAGCTCCTCAGCCGGCCCTACTTCCGATTTTTGACTCCTGCATAGAGAGCAGCAGCCAGCTTCCATTGCCCCACATTCCAGTGGGAGGTCGATTGTGCCATTTCAACAACAGGTGGCACTCAATCACCTTAGACCAGTGGGTCCTAGCGATAATTGCTCAAGGTTACCATCTGAACTTTCTCTCCATTCCACCAAACGCCCCACCTCTATCGACATGGAGAACATCCGACCACTCGCTACTCCTGGAGCAGGAGATCTCCCTCCTCCTCCAATCCAGAGCAATAGAACCAGTGCCATACTCACAATAAGGCCTAGGGTTCTATTCCTGGTACTTTCTAATCCCCCAAAAATCGGGAGGCATTCTTCCAATTCTGGATCTACATGCCCTCAACAAGTACCTCCAGCGAGAGAAGTTCAAAATGGTAACCTTGGGCTCTCTTCTTCCTCTTCTACAAAGAGGAGACTGGCTCTGCTCTCTAGACCTCCAGGACGCATACACTCATATCATGATAATTCCATCTCATCGTAAATACCTGAGGTTTCTAGTAGGCCCTAAGCACTACCAATACCAAGTGCTTCCATTCGGCCTCGCGTCTGCACCACGAGTCTTCACAAAATGCCTTGTCATAGTTGCAGCCTTTCTCAGGAATCAAGGTGTCCACGTCTACCCCTTTCTAGACGATTGGTTAATCAGGGCTCCCACTCAGCAAGCTGCTCTGTCGTCCCTACATCTTACCTTACACACTCTAATTTCGCTCGTATTTCTCGTCAACTACGACAAATCCTACTTAGTCCCATCTCAAACATTATCATTCATTGGGGCAGACTTGGACACCTTGCAGGCAAAGGCTTTTCTGCCTCGACAGCGAGCTCTCACACTCGTGTCTCTTGCACACCAGCTGCAGTCTCAGCACTCCACAACTGCACACCACTTTCTCATCCTCCTGGGACACATGCATCCTCAGTTCAGGTCACCCCAATGGCCCGCTTGGCCATGAGAGTCATGCACTAGACTCTAAGGTCACAATGAACTCAATCCATTCAGCCCCTGTCGACCATTGTCCACGTAACTGACTCACTCCGTCAGTCTCTCGCCTGGTGGAGAAATCAGGTCAATCTCCTCCAGGGCTTGCCGTTCCAGGCTCCAGACCCTCAAATAACTCTCACCACCGATGCTTCCAACCTCAGCTGGGGAGCTCACGTGGCCGATCTGCAGACACAAGGATCTTGGTCTCCAGAGGAAGCCAAACACCAAATAAATTTCCTGGAGCTTCGAGCAATCAGATATGCTCTCAGGGTATTTCAGGATCGCCTCTCCAACTAAGTCATCCTGATCCAGATGGATAACCAGGTGGCTATGTGGTACATCAACAATCAGGGAGGAATGGGCTCCTATCTTCTGTATCAGGAAGCTGCGCAGATATGGGCGGAGGCCCTCTCCCACTCGATGTACCTCAGGGCCACCTACTTGCCGGGAGTGGACAATGTGTTGGCAGACAAGCTAAGTCGCACCTTTCAACCGCACGAGTGGTCTCTCAACCCCTCAGTAGCGAACTCGATCTTCCACCAATGGGGTTATCCTCAAATAGACCTCTTTGTGTCACCTCAAAATCGCAAAGTAGACAACTTCTGCTCTCTCATTCGCAGCCAACACTATCAGCCAAGAGACGCGTTCTCCCTATCATGGGCAACCGGTCTCCTATATGCATTCCTTCCATTTCCACTTTTCTTGAAGACTTTCATGAAGTTATGTCAGGACAAGGGAACCATGATCCTGATAGCACCCCACTGGCCGCGCCAAGTATGGTTTCCAATACTTCAGGATCTCTCCATTTTCAGGCACATTCCCTTGGGAAAGGACCCACTTCTAATCATTCAAAACGACGAGTGCCTATGCCACCCCAATCTTCAAGCCTTGTCCCTGACGGCATGGATGTTGAAAGGTTAATCCTTCAACCACTTATCCTTTCTGAGCCAGTTTCCCGTGTCCTGATTACTACGGAAGCCTTCCACAAGGAAATCATATTCTTACAAATGGACCAGGTTCACTTCATCGTGCTCTTCTCAATCCCTTGACCCCTTTATCTGTCCAATCACCAAGTTTCTGGACTATCTCTCGAATTTGTCAGAATCAGGTCTAAAAACTTCCTCTATCAGAATGCATGTCAGTGCAGTAGTCGCCTTCCATAAAGGTGTCGGGGAAGTTCCTATATCAGTACAACCCCTTGTAACATGTTTTTTGAAGGGCTTGCTTCACATTAAGCCTCCTCTGCATCCTCTGGCCCCTTCTTGGGACCTCAACCTAGTTTTGGGTCGGCTCATGAAACCACCATTCGAGCCTCTTCAATCCTGTGACCTTCGCTATCTCACATGGAAAGTGATTTTCCTTTTGGCAATCACTTTGGCTCACAGAGTTAGTGAGTTACAGGCTCTAGTTACCTACCCGCCTTACACTAAACTTCTGCAGGACCGGGCAGTACTCCGTACTCACCCTAAGTTCTTGCCTACAGTAATATTGGAGTTTCATCTCAATCAATCCATTATACTACCTACCTTTTTTCCCAGGCCCCATTCCAATCCAGGAGAGCAGGCTCGGCATACCCTTGACTGTAAACGGACTCTAGCATTCTACCTAGACCGTACATCTGCCCACAGGAAAAGCACTCAAATATTTGTTTCTTTCTATTCCATCAAATTGTGGCAGCCTGTGGGTAAGCAGACTCTCTCTTCCTGGTTGGCGGACTGCATATCCTTTTGCTATCAGCAAGCGGGCATTCCACTTCAAGACCATGTTAAAGCACACTGTGAGGGCCATGGTGACTTCAGTAGCGCACCTACGCTCGGTGCCGCTTCTTGACATTTGTAGGGCTGCCACCTGGAGTTCTCTCCATACCTTTACAGCCCATTATTGCTTAGACAAAACCATAAGACAGGATTCCATCTTTGGCCAGTATGTCTTGCTCACCCTATTTACAACGTGACGTACCAACACCCTTCTGCCTGCCCAGTAGAGTTTAGGATGCCCTCGGCCAAATTTCATCCCAGGCCTAGTGCCTTGCATGCCTGCGTACATTTGGTGCATGCTCGGACATCCTCAGATCGGCACTCACCCATATGTGAAGACTACCATCCTGCTTGTCCTGTGAGAAAGCAAATGTTGCTTACCTGTAACAGGTGTTCTCACAGGACAGCAGGATGTTAGTCCTCACGAAACCTGCCCGCCGCCCCACGATGTTGGGTTCATAACGTTTTCTTATTTTATTTTTTGGCACTACCTGTAGCTTTTTAACAAGACTGAAGGGGGACCCCTGCTGGCTGCAGGGTTAGTGCCATGCTGGGCATGCCCAGTAGGGGCCAGTCAAAGTTCTGGAAACTTTGACAGAAGTGTTCCGTGATTGGGCTCCATCCTTTGATGTCACCCATATGTGAGGACTAACATCCTGCTGTCCTGTGAGAACACCTGTTACAGATAAGCAACATTTGCTATCGCCTGCAGCAGTATCTGTATCAAAATGTTATTAACCCTACCCAAACCCCACCCTAACCCCTCCCCTTTCCCTTATTTAAATCTTAATGTCATGATGTGGTCATTATCACGTGCGATGACGCACTAATGCACATGAACATGCCCCATCCATTTTAACGAATGACCCTGAATGTCATTATACATTCTAATGGCACCCAAGGGTTTAATGTTAGAAACATAGAAATGACAGCAGAAGAAGACCAAATGGCCCATCCAGTCTGCCCAGCAAGTTTCACACTTTTTTTTCTCATTCTTATCTGTTACTCGTGGCTCTTAGTAACCTTTTGGTTCTATTTCCCTTCCACCCCCACCATTAATTAGAGAGCAGTGTTGGAGCTGCATCTAAGTGAAATATCTAGCTTAATTAGTTAGAGGTAGTAACCGCCGCAATAAGCAAGCTACACCCATGCTTATTTGTTTACCCAGACTATGTAATTCAGTCCTTGTTGGTTGTCTGTATATAGATCCACTTTTCTTCATTCCCCCTGCCATTGAAGTAGAGAGTTATGCTGGATATGCATTGAAAGTGAAGTATCAGTCTTTCTCCCCTGCCGTTGAAGTAGAGAGCTATGCTGGATATGCGTGAAGTGTCAGAATTTCTCCCCTGCTGTTGAAGCAGAGAGCTATGCTGGATATGCGTGAAGTATCAGTCTTTCTCCCCTGCCGTTGAAGCAGAGAGCTATGCTGGATATGCGTGAAGTATCAGTTTTTCTCCCCTGCCGTTGAAGCAGATAGCTATGCTGGATATGTGTGAAATATCAGACTTTCTCCCCTGCCATTGAAGCAGACAGCTATGCTGGATATGCTGAAGTATCAGACTTTCTCCCCTGCCGTTGAAGTAGAGAGCTATGCTGGATATGCGTGAAGTATCAGAATTTCTCCCCTGCTGTTGAAGCAGAGAGCTATGCTGGATATGCGTGAAGTATCAGTCTTTCTCCCCTGCCGTTGAAGCAGATAGCTATGCTGGATATGTGTGAAATATCAGACTTTCTCCCCTGCCATTGAAGCAGACAGCTATGCTAGATATGAGGAAATATCAGACTTTCTCCCCTGCTGTTGAAGCAGAGAGCTATGCTGGATATGCGTGAAGTATCAGTCTTTCTCCCCTGCCGTCGAAGCAGAGAGCTATGCTGGATATTAGGGATGTGAATCGTTTTTCAACGATTAAAATTATCGTCCGATAATGTTTATATCGTCTTAAATCGTTATAGAACACGATACAATAGAAATTCTAACGATTTATCGTTAAAAATCGTTAAATCGTGTTAGTGCGCACTAAATCGAGTTGGTGCGCACTAACTCCCCGTTAGTGCGCACTAACTCGATTTAGTGCGCACTAACTGAAAATGATACAAATAAACACTTTCCAGGTCACTGAAGGTCAGTTAGGAATGAATATGTGTTCCTATTGGCTGGCTGCCCTCTTATCTATTGATGTTACCAAGGTTACCACTGAGGTGATGGTTGGGGGGATGGGAAATGGAACTGGAAACTAACGAACACCAACAGAAAATGAAACAAAGTGTTCACACTTCCCAGGTCAGTAAAGGTCACTTAGGAATGAATATGTATGTATGTATTCCTATTGGCTGGCTGTGCTCTTATCTATTGATGTTACCAATATGGTTGGGGGGATGTGAAATGGAAACAGTTGGAAGCTTGACAAAAAAAGTAATGTAATGATCAGCACTCACGTGACTAGAACTTGTTTGTTTATTATTTTTGTTAGCAGGCACCTGAAATGCTAGTGCATGTTGAATTTGCCAATCACTGTGCATTTTAGAAAGGTGGTCCTGGCTGGAACTGTACACAGTTCAAATATATGTAATTGATTGTTGGTAAGTGTATTTTTTAAGTAGCCACACTGGCACCAGTATGTTTACTTTTCCTCCTACTTAACTCACTAGCTCAGCTTTGTAAGAAGGGCTTCTCTGCTTGTGTGTTGTTTTTGTTTGGTGTGAGGAGAGCAGAAACATCAGATCTTTATTCAATCTACTACAGTCATCTCTTACAGTGCCCTATCCTATTAATACCAGGAGTGTTGTGATCTTCCTGCACACAGTGCCCTAACCCTGATACCAGTCTGAGACAGCTCCCTCCCTGCATTACTAGTGAGAGGCTGGCTTCACAGACAGGGGGGAGCTGCCTGACCCTCACTCCTGACTTCCCCCATGTCCCAGCTAGTGAATGGTGTGTGGGTGAGGGGGGGGGGGGGAGGATGGTGAAGTCTGAGACAGCTCCCTCCCTGCATTACTAGTGAGAGGCTGGCTTCACAGACAGGGGGGAGCTGCCTGACCCTCACTCCTGACTTCCCCCATGTCCCAGCTAGTGAATGGTGTGTGGGTGAGGGGGGGGGGGGAGGATGGTGAAGTCTGAGACAGCTCCCTCCCTGCATTACTAGTGAGAGGCTGGCTTCACAGACAGGGGGGAGCTGCCTGACCCTCACTCCTGACTTCCCCCATGTCCCAGCTAGTGAATGGTGTGTGGGTGAGGGGGGGGGGGGTGGATGGTGAAGTCTGAGACAGCTCCCTCCCTGCATTACTAGTGAGAGGCTGGCTTCACAGACAGGGGGGAGTTGCCTGTCCCTCACTCCTGACTTCCCCCATGTCCCAGCTAGTGAATGGTGTGTGGGTGAGGGGGGGGGGGTGGATGGTGAAGTCTGAGACAGCTCCCTCCCTGCATTACTAGTGAGAGGCTGGCTTCACAGACAGGGGGGAGCTGCCTGACCCTCACTCCTGACTTCCCCCATGTCCCAGCTAGTGAATGGTGTGTGGGTAAGGGGGGGGGGGAGGATGGTGAAGTCTGAGACAGCTCCCTCCCTGCATTACTAGTGAGAGGCTGGCTTCACAGACAGGGGGGAGCTGCCTGACCCTCACTCCTCCGGGGTATTGTGATCTTCCTGCACACAGTGCCCTATCCCTGATACCAGGGGTGTTGTGATCTTCCTGCATGCAGTGCCCTATCCCTATTAATACCAGGAGTGTTGTGATCTTCCTGCATGCAGTGCCCTATCCCTATTAATACCAGGAGTGTTGTGATCTTCCTGCATGCAGTGCCCTATCCCTGATATCGGGATGTGTGCAAGAAGATCACAACACCCCCGGTATCAGGAATAGGGCACTGTGTGCAGGAAGATCACAACACCCCCAGTATCAGGAATAGGGCACTGTGTGCAGGAAGATCACAACACCCCTGGTATTAGGGATAGGGCACTGTGTGCAGGAAGATCACAACACTCCTGGTATTAATAGGGATAGGGCACTGTGTGCAGGAAGATCACAATACCCCTGGTATCAGGGTTAGGGCACAAGTTCTAGTCACATTGACTGATCACATTGCTTGTTTTGTCAAGCTACCAACTGTTTCCATTTCCCATCCCCCATATACTGTCAGTAGGAAACTTGGTAACATGAATAAATAAGAGGGCAGCCAATAGGAATACATATTCATTCCTAAACTGACCTTAACTGACCTGAAAAGTGTCAAATTGTATCATTTTCAGTTAGTGCGCACTAACTCCCGTTAGTGCGCACTAACTCGAGTTAGTGCGCACTAATCGGAAAAAAAACGATTTTTAACGATTTTTTAACTAAAAAATCGTGCCTAAGACGATTTTCTTGCCCTGCCACACGATTTCTATCGTTAAGACGATATGGAAAACGATTCACATCCCTACTGGATATGCATTGAAAGAGCTATGCTGGATATGGATATGTTGTTTTATCCATGGCTTACAAATTTCACTCATATTCCATATATAATAAACTCTCTATTTTCTTATATTTATTCTTCACCAAATAACCTTCAGTAAATTGACACGGACTCCATTGCCTATGGAATTAGCCAAAGACGGCCATTGTTGGTAGAACAACTATAGTCTTTGGATGGAGACTGACAGGTTCCATCATACAAAAATCACTTTTATTGAATCTAAAATGCATAGAAAAACTAAAATGGACTTAAATAGCAAACAATGTATTTGTTTTGAAAGTACAGTAGGTTAAACTTTTTGTTTAATTTTACCACTAGATTCAGCCACACTTTTAATTACCTGATATCATTACTTTCTACAACTCTTTCCTGTGTTTTCTATTAATTTAGTTCATTAAAATCTCAAGCACTAATAATAATGTGCTCTTTAAATTGCCATTAGCTTAGGTCATTATCATAAAAGTGGTTATCAGAAAAAAGAATACTTCATTAGCAGTAGTTGTACTAGTAATAGTGATGTATGTGTATATCTGCATTAATCAGCCAGACAATAGTTTTGATGGCATGAGGACTAGAATAAGATATTTATTTTCAGAAACTGTACATTTTTTAAACAAAATGGGAAAATGTGTCAGCCCAGTAACTCAGTGATAGTGCTGTGTACTAACAAGTCAGAAACCTGGGTTCAGTCCTTGGCTGGAGTCTTCCTTTCCTTGGTCACTCAGAGCAGCATTTCCAAACCCTGGGGGGAGGCAATCCCCAATCCCTAGCACTGCACTACAACAAAAGCCAGTTCTCATTCAGGTGGAAGCCAAAAGAAGCAGAAGGATACTGCCAGATTAAAAAAAAAACATTCATACTTTTTAAAATTTGTAATTAATATTTTATTAACAAAATTGGCAGTTTAGAAAAATATTAATGGGTTTTAAATAAATGCACAAAATTAGTAAAACTGAGAGCTCTGGGTGTCTTGTGAAATCTATATCCTAGCACACTTTTTTAGTGCTATGACATAATAAATGGTATAATAGATATTTTCTGACCAATCTCACAATTCTATTGCACTTTTAGAACAGCCAAAAACTCTGGCCTCTTCTGCTGAGGGACTATAAGATTCCAGATTCACTTCTAGAGTCAACCAGAGAGCCAAACTCAACAATGCCTCTCTTCACGACCTGTAGTGCAATTCACTCCCATCAGTTTTTACTCTGGTCTTCTTGCTATAAAGTCACTATGGCCATAGGAGATGGACTCCAGCTGAGAAGGTCTCTGAGAGTAAAAAAAATGCCATTGCATCCATCATTCTGCATAGATGACCATGACAATACGGAAGGGGATGTGGAGACTGGAGGACGGGGAGCATGGGCAGACTGAAGGAATTCTTTCATGGGTAGAGTAAATCTGTGCTAGATCTTTACATACTGAAAATTTTACAATG
This sequence comes from Rhinatrema bivittatum, assembly GCF_901001135.1. NCBI lineage: Eukaryota > Metazoa > Chordata > Amphibia > Gymnophiona > Rhinatrematidae > Rhinatrema > Rhinatrema bivittatum. The sequence goes on along the minus strand of NC_042617.1, from coordinate 149,505,173 downwards.
CAGCTACTTAATGCAGTTTCAGTGTCCCCACCCCAATATTTTTCTTGAGCTTGAGAATTTCCCAGCAAAGACTACTGTTCTGTCCCTGAAAGTTCAGACCAGGGGGAAGGGTGGGTACCATGTTTTATGGAGGTATCTTCCAATCATTTTTGGTGCCTGTGATCTGGAATGGTGCAAGGACACAGTCACACCAGGACACATACTTCAATGGATTTATTCTTTTCCATTAGCGCTGCAGCTTTTCCATTGCGCTGCAGCTTCTTCAGCTGCAGCGCAAGCAAGAATAAAGGTACAGCTTATTGTGAACTAAATAAACAAGAACAAAAATGCAGCTTCTTGGCAGCAATGTAAGCAGGCATAGAAAACAACTAAGAAGGATGAAGAGTTAAAAGTGGTCTCAGTTTCTCCAAATCCTGCAGCAGTTCTGGAACTCAGCAGCGAAGCTCTCTAAATAAGGGGCCTATTTACTAAGCTGAAAAATCACGATAATATACGGTATTGACAAATAATGCACCTTATCTCTCAGTTTTGTGCATTATGGGGTAGATTTTAAAAGGTGCGCGTAGGAGTAGATTTGTTCGCACAACCCTGTGCGAACAAATCTACTCCCAATTTTATAACATGTGCGCTGCCACGCGCATGTTATAAAATACAGGGTCAGCACGCGCAAGGTGCACAAAATCGGCAGCCTGCGCGCAGAGCCGCGCAGCCATCCTTCGAAATCGGAGCGGCCTCAGAGGGAACTTTCCTTCCAGCCCCCCACCTTCCCCTCCCTTCCCCTATCTAACCCACCCCCCAGCCCTAACTAATTCCCCCCTTACCTTTATTTTACAAGTGGAAATTGTAAAATGCTTTTCCATTGTAAAAAGCTTTTCCATTGTAAAATAAAAACTTGTGCGCACCGGCCAACTGCCGGCGCACTATGTTCCAGTCTGGGGGCTGGTCTGGAGGCTGCGGCCACGCCCCCAGAATGCCCCCGGGCCTGAACCACGCCCGTGGCCCCACCCCTGGAAAGCCCCCGATGATGTGCCGGTTGTGACACGCCCCCGACACGCCCCCAGGACATCCACGGGACTTACGCGCATCCCAGAGCTTGTGAGCGCTGCCGAGCCTATGCAAGATAGGCTCAGCACGCGCAGGGGGTGGAAGGGACAGCTTTTCGGTGGTTGCACGCGTATCTTACGCGCATAACCCTTTGAAAAATCTGCCCCATATGCTGAGTTGACAGCTTAATAATTAACAAATATGGTGCAATGTGAGTAAAAAGAAATGAGCAGTTTCTTATGCTAATGTACAAAAAGTAGTTCATGAATATGGAAACAGAATAATGCATCATGAAATAGAACTTTGCAATGCTACGTTATTCTAGGAAAGTTAACTACACATCATAAGATGCCACTAATGTCTCCCCGAGCTGCCAGCTTGAAGGATCTACAAAACCCATTAAGAAGCCTCCCCCACCCCTCCCCCAGTTCAAATTCCCTGATGGTCCGTGGTGGGTAAAGTAAATGTTCCTGTGCTATCCCCTCCTCTCACCCAGATTGCTCCATATTTGTCAGTGAAGACTCAGAGGTGGGTTAGGAGCATTCTCCACTCACTCTTGCCTCACCATTGGAATAATAAAAAAAATGCCGCCAGCTGACCCTTGCTTCCCCTGTGGCCCACGGGTTTGCAAGTGCTATTTTGTATTATGATAATGGCAGGTAATAGTAATGACTATCTTCTCCTACTTTTAAATGGGATGGCTGCATTTGACACTCTTAATCTTCAGGGCCTTATTTATAGACTTCGTGAGTGTGGAATTTTGGGATCTGTACATGATATCTGTACAAGTTAGCATTAAAAATGATTGTTTGAAATAGCAAAGTTTGTCATCAGGCATGCCTCAGGGCTCGGCCCTTTCAGCTCTTTTGTTTAACATATATTGATTCTCATTTGCTAAATTTTAGCAAATGTTTTTATGTTATATGCTGATGACATCCAGTTTTTTCTTAAATTTTCACCTTCTTGGGCTGAAAGTATTGAACTGGCCTCTGTTTGTATTCATGCAGTAAAAAAATTGGATGTCTCACAATAAATTAGTTTTGAACATTTCTAAGACCGAGCTACTTCATCTCAGAAACTAGGCTTACCGCTGGTCTCATCAGTTTCCATTGTGAATCATGATTCGCAAGTGGCTACTTGTATAAAGAGTTTAGTAGTGCTTGTTGACTCTAAATTATCTTTTCAGTCTCAAATAATAGCAGTAATCAAGTCTGGTTTTTTTTGGGTTTTTTTTTTAATTAGGATGCTTAAGCCATTGTTGTAACCTTATGATTTTAAGATAGTTGTATAAGCTTTTATCCTACCGCTTCTTGATTACTGAAATTCAGTCTATCTTGGCCTACCAGACTATTCTATAAAGGTACTACCGGCTCTACAAAATGTGGCCACGAGACTGTTTGCTGGTAGAGGTATTTATAACCACATCTCCCCTGTCCTAGAGGATCTTCACTGGTTGCCGGTGGCATTTAGGATTAAATATAAAGTGGCATCTTTGGTACATAAGTCGGTGACAGTGGATTCCTTAGTCTCCCAAACAAACACAAGGTCAGCAATATGTTATTTCACATAATCTCTAAACCTCATACATCTATCTTTATGTATTAAACAATTATTATGGTTATTATATTGTAAATTACATATATGTTTCTTTTACAAAAATTATATAAATACACCTGAAAAATGTTTATGTATAAACTACAGTTTTCTTCTCTTCTATCATACATACATCAAACAATTATCAACATATCATAAAAATATTAAAATATATACAATCAATATTGTGTGCTTCATCTAAAATGCGGAAGACACAGCATTACCTAAGATTTATCTAAAATATTCTAAAGCTAATACAACTTAATTATATACACCATAAATTAAACAGAACCACCCCATGATGAATACACCCCATTTTTAAATATCCAAAAATATTTTTTCAAAGGAAGTAACACTCGCTATCTTTTAGCTTTCTTGTTGCTCTTGGTTTATTCTACCACCATATTCCTCAGGAAATTGGTCTCCCACAGCATTTTTATATAGATAGCATGGCTTGCAAAAGTATTCAACCCCCTAAAAAGCAGATTTGTGTGGATTACAAATGATACTTTCACAGATTTTTCCAGACAGTATGCTTATTGCAAATCAATATGCTCGTAAAGTAAATTTTCTAAGTCACAATTAATTATTTCTCTGCATCTTTTGTAAAATAAAATTAAAAACTGAAAATGCTGCTTGCATAAGCATTCAATCCTTCAGACTGGGAGAACCACCTTTTGCGGCAAGAAGAGCTTTAAGACTGTTGGTGTAAGTTTTGCCAGCTTTGTATACTGTTTAGGAGTTACTTTTGCTCATTTTTCCTGGCAGATTTGCTCCAGGTTGTTTAGGTTGGTTGAATGATGCTTAAGGATTGCAATTTTCAAAAAGTACCACAGATTCTTGATTGGATTGAGATCTGGACTTTGACTTGGCCATTGAAGAACATTCACCTTTTTATTGTTCAACAACTCCTGTGGTGCTTTGGCTTTGTGCTTGGTATCATTGTCCTGCTGAAAGGTAAACTTCCCTCCAAGTTTTAGTTTTTAGCAGACTGAAGCAAGTTGTCTTGCAGTATCTCCCTGTATGTTGCACCATCCATCTGTCCTTCAATTTTAACAATATGCCCAGTCCTCACTGAAGAAAAGCATCCCCACAACATGATGCTGTCACCCCCATATGTTACTGTTAGGATGGTGCTTGCTGAGGAATGGGCAGTGTTAAGTTTGTGCCACACATAGGGGTAAATTGTAAAAGCTATGCATGGGCGTCCATGGCAACATGCTACCCAGCGTGCACACATGGACGCCCGATTTTATAACATGTGCACGCAAGTGTGCGCATGTTATAAAATCAGGGGTCGGCGCGCGCAAGGGGGTGCACACTAGTGCATCTTGGGCACGCCGATGCCCGCGGCCTTCACCCATTCCCTCCTAGGCCGCTCTAATTTAGGAGTGGCCTGTGAGGGAACTTCTCTTCCCCCTACTCTATCCTTCCTACCCCTTCCTCTAACCTTCCCATCCCCTAGCCTATTCTAACCCCCCCTGACCTTTATCTTACCTCTTGCCCCGCCATCCTGCCCCCTCCCCGCCCCTTTTTTGAAGCCCCAGGACTTAGATGGGTCCGAGGCCTTTATGCGCGTTGCCGGGCCTTTATAAAATAGGCCCAGCGCGTGTAACCCCCCCTTTGTGCGTAAATCTGCCCCATAGTGTTCTGAATTTTGACCAAAAGCTCCATTTTTGTCTCATCTGACCACAAAACCTTATCCCACATTTTAGTTGGGTCACTCTGTTGCTTAGTGGCAAACTCCAGAGTCCAGACATGCTTTGATGTGGATTTTCTTCAGTAATGGCTTCTTTCTAGTCACCTTCCACTACAGGCCAGTTGTATGCAGAGCTCTGATATGGTTGATGGTTTACCTCCACTCCAGTCTCAGCCACTGAACTCTGTAGCTCCTTCAAAGTGACAGTTGGACTCTCTGTGGCTTCCCTCACCTCTCCTACTTGCTCTGATACTGACTTTTGAGGGATGGTCTTGACTAGGCAGTGTTTGGGTGGTATGATGCAGCTTCCATTTCCTCACAATTGATCCAACAGTGCTCACTGGGATATCCAAGCACTTGGATATTATTTTGTAGCCTTTTCCTATCTTGGGCAGGTCTATAACTTTATCTTTAATTTCTTCACAATGCTCTTTGTTCTTCATTTTCACAGCTTTCCTACAGATTCATAGTCTGACCAATGGTACTGGAATTAGGGGTCTTTTATTCAGAAAAGACTACCATTTTTAATAATTCACAGGTAGAGATGAATTTTAAGCCACAAAATCTTTCATCTGTATAAACTTGGAGCTTTTATAGCACAGAGGCTGAATACTTATGCATGCAGCATTTTTTACTTTTTAAAATTATTTTACAAAAAAAATGCAGAGAAATAATGAATTGTGACTTTGAAATTTTATTTAAGAGCATACTAATTGTAATAAACATACTGTCTGGAACAATCTGTGTAAATGCCATTTGTAATCCACACAAATCTGCAGACATTTTAGGGGGCTGAATACTTTTGCAAGCTACTTATCTATACAAATCTATCTATAATATCTTTTTTTTCACCACCCTAACAATAGGGATGGGTAGAGGCAATATTTTCATTTTGGTTTGGTCTTTTTGTGTTGTTTCAAGGGGGTTTTGGGATTCGGTTTGTTTAATATTGATTTCAGTTTGGCTTGTTTGCCAATTACTGCCATTAATTATTATAGCCATAAAACAGGCTTACGTGTACTGTTATGGCTTTTAAATGCATGAAGGTTTGCCTTCAGAAATCTTTAACTTTTTATTAGTATACACTCACAACTGTTTTCTCATCTGAGGCCTGAAATACTATACTATCTCATATGATTGGGCTGCTGTCAGGAAAAAATGTCCCATTTTATTCCAAATTAATATAGGGAAATATTCTTGGCTTAATGACCACATTCTGTGGTCAGCTCATATCTAGGCTGATGGGAAGATAAATGTGGTTTACTGATGAAATGGAAAGATTTACAAAATGTATTGAAGTATAGTACTGATTTATTAGGTACAAGGATATAGATGTTGTGCTCACCTCGCGCTTTCTTCTTCTAGCTCCGGACACTTCTCCCTTGCGTCTGTGGCCAACTAATGGCATTCCCGGCAAATTCCCCGAATGCCATCTCCCTCTCAGGCCTCACAGCGGAGCTCCCATCGGGGCTCAGCGTCCTTGGCGTCCTCGGCCCCGCCCCTAGGCGTGTGTGCGGCCCGCGCTCCCACATTTAAAGGGCCCAGGGTGAGAACCTTGGGCCGGACTCCGTCTGATGACGTCACCTGAGCTCACTACTTAAGGCGAGGTTCTTGCCCCAGAACCTTGCCTTGGCAAATGGGTAATCCCATTCCTTGAGAAGCTAGTTGCCGTCCTGGGTTCCTGCGTTCCTGTTCCAATGTTTCTGTTTTCCTGTTCCAGTACTTGTTCCTGCATTCCTGTGTTTTCCAGTGCTCCTGTGTCCTGGGTTCCCATGATCCTTCTGTGCTCCAGCATCTGTTCCTGTTCCTGTTCCACTTCCCATGTAGTACCCTTTGGACTGATTCTCGGTATTGACCTCGGCTCGCCTCTGACTACGCTTGGACTGACTCACGGTATTGACTTCTGCTTGCCTCTGACCATGTTTGGACCACTGTCTGGAATTGACCTCTGCTTGCCTCTGACCATGTTTGGACCGCTGCCTGCAACTGACCTCTGCTTGTCTCTGACCATGCTCGGACTGATACCTGGAACTGACCTTTGCTTTGGCTGACAACCCTTGGACGGATACCCTGGCTTTGACCCTTGCATTCCACATGGACACTCTCTTTGCTACCCTGTGGCCACCAGGCCTGCCTGCTCTGACATCATCTGTGGCCTTCTACCAGCTAGACCACTAGACCCTGCCTATCCTGACCGGAGGAACTTTAGTTCCATTCCAGTGGTCTCCGGTAACCTCTGTTCCGGTCTAGCTCAACTGTTCTCCAGTAGCCATGCACCCTTGCTCTTGGTGGGCACACCTCTCCACTACTTCTCTGGGAGATCCTCCGAGGCTCACCTAAGCCCAGGCGGTCCAGGTACCCAAGGGTTCAACCCACGGAAACCCCGGACTGTTATTGGTGAAGCTCCAGCTAGCCTCTGTCTCCTTGTGTGCTCCACCTCCTGGCGACATGTGCCCTCTGGGAACCCTCAGGGGGCCGTACCAATCCTGCGCCAGGCCAAGAGTCCACCTCCAGTGCAACAATAGGGATTTGGCAAAAGAAATGGTACAGATAGGGGCAGATTTTAAAAGCCCTGCATGCATAAATCCAGACGGATTTAAGCACGCAGGGGACTTGCGTGCCGGCGCACCTATGTTGCATAGGCCGCCAGCACGCGCATGTTATAAAATCGGGCGTAGATTTGTTTGCGCCGGGTTGCGCGAACAAATCTAAGCCCGAGCATAACTTTAAAAATCTACCCCTCAAGTTGAACCCATATGACCAAAGTTTTGATTCAAAGTAACATTTGAAGTTTGGGTTAATTAAACTTTGTATATATTAATTGAATGGTGTGCTATCACAGAGGGGAGTGATCACTTTTAATTTTTTTTTATGCTTTTTATTCATTTATTCAATTTTCAAATAAACAACTTCAAAAAGTAATTCTTGAGAAGAAAACCAGAATATGCTTAGGAAACATAAAAACATGGTAATCCCCCATCCCCCTATATAATCAACATTTAAATGCAATATAATGAATAGTCCTCAAATTAGAAGGTGTGAAGTCCCAATCCAAAGAAAATATAAAAAAGGAAAAAAACAATACTAGATATAATCAGAAGGAACCCAATTTAAGAGGATCAAAAACTATAGTTTAGAAAGATAACTAATCCTGATAATCAGAGAGAAGTGATAGTGGGCTACCCATCCTGTACAATCTTATTACTCAAAAATAAAATCTATTGACTCAGCTCAACATAGGAGATATTCTGATACTTAATAGATACACTTAAACAGGGAAATTTTAAAAAGAAAGAGGCACCTAACCCAAGAACACATGACCTTAACAATAGAAATTGTCTACGATTCATTTGTGTTGCTTTGGCAACCACACAAACAGTCTTAATCTTACTTTTCAAAAATACATTTTCCCAGTGTCTTAAAATTTTTTTTAATAACTCATCTCTGTCTCTGTCTAATGCTAAGTTAACAAAATCACAGCCACCATAATCTGAACATTAGACATTTCCAATAACTTGGACATATTGAGGCTATCATCAGATATAGGTGAAAGAATAACCAGACTATTTCTTCTTGAATGGTGGAAGATCATTGTTAGGATTTGTGGGTATGTGGGCCCTGGGCTGAGGTGAGAGATGGTACCGCCCACAGGTAGGAGCCCCGTGAGCCTCACCGTCAGGAGGCGAGGTCTCAGCTGACATCAGACACAGTTCAAGTCTAGAGTCTTTATTAGAGAGGTAGAGCAGCACTACTCGCAGAGCGGGGGGTGCAAGAGTAAAGTCACACAGACACAGAGGTGCCACGGAGTCTATAGAATGGGGGATTGGGGGATACCCAAGGAGGATACCTCTGTATAGATGATACTGCAAAGGTCCGCAGAGCGAGGTACGCTGACAAGGGTTCTTCAGTAGAGATGAGATGGTAGTGGTCCGTGGAGTGGGGAACACCAAAGAGGATCCTCAGTAGAGATGTAATGGTCCACAGAGTGGGGTACATCGAAGAAGGTCCTCAATAGAGATGGTAGTAGTCAGCAGAGTGGGATACACCAATGAGGTCCTCAGTAAAGGTAATGGTCCGCAGAGCGGGGTACTCACAGCAGGAATAGCAATGGTACCAGGGAAGCCCCGGGGAATGGGGCAGGCAGTAGTCCTGAGCACCAGGCCCTCCGAGGAGCGGATAGCTAGAGACGAGGAGAGGGCCCCCAAGGAGCGGGTACCCAGGACATCTCACGCCAAGGAAGCAGGAGCTGGAACAAAGGGTCCTCTGTGAGCGAGGCGGATTCAGCAATGAGGGAACTCATTGCCAAGTCATAGGTAGGCAGGGCCAGCTGGCTTAAATGTCTGGAAGAATGACATCATCCAAAGGGGATGCCCCCGAGGTTCCCACCATGACGTGCTTAAGACTGGCCTGTGCCTGCGCGCGCCCGCCTAAGGGATTCCGAGGGCAAGATGGCAGCCAGCAGCATCCGCGCCGTCCAGGTAGACCTGGGAACAGTAGGCAGGCTAGCGATAGCTGGCGGAGGCCGCAGGTCTTCCCAATGGAATCAAAGCTGTGAAGAAAGAGGTGCGCATGTATTTTCAACATCTACTTTAAATATCTCTTAAACATCTCTAAAGTAGACACCAATGGCATTTTAGGAAAATTAATAATGAGTAAGTTATAGCATCTAAATTGGTTCTCAAAGTTCTCTAGTTTAAAAGATAAATGAAAATTATCCTTGATTAAAAGTTCTTGAAATGTCCCATGCTATCCAATTTTTTTCCACCAATTTCAATCTTTTCCTTTTTTACCTTAACTTGGTTATGAATCTGCTCCACAGTCTTCACCAAAGCCAGAGTTATCCTTACAAAAGGAAAATCTGTACCATGAGAAACTGTCCATGTCCAACAATAGCATTCCAATTTCCTCCAAAGTAAACTCCATGAGTCTTGCCATATGAAAACTCGCCATGCACATGAGTCACGGGATGCCCATATATGCATGCGTGGATGTTAAAATCCAGCGAGCACATGCGCACACCAACGCACTCATGTTATAAAATGATCGCGTCCAATAAAAATAAAATTAAAAAAAAAATGATCGCCTCCATCTGCACATGCCAGAAACCATGCACACATGGACGCACGCACAGATCTTTTAAAATTGTCGCTTTAATGAATCAGGTACAATGTGTGCTATTTACAAAAAGTGTGCACTATTGCCAGACACGAATTACACAAAATTTTAGCTTTTGCAATCAATCATATAAAACAAAAAGAATAAAAAATGGCCTCATTTGTCCCATTTTATACAAATGTACATCCCTGTAAATGACTGATGCCATAATGATCATATGATTCTAGTAGGAGATTTGAAGACCAGCTAGTTTCTATAGCATATTATACTCAAATGACATATTAATTTTTTCCTAAATCCTCATGTGAAATTGCCTAATTTTAGCTAACATATGTTTGCATGTATATGAGTTTTAAATGATGAGATATTTAAAGATAGATTGGAGTGAGATTCTGTTTTGCTCTTCAGATTATTAAGCCTTCATAAGAACATAAGAAATTGCCATGCTGGGTCAGACCAAGGGTCCATCAAGCCCAGCATCCTGTTTCCAATGGATGCCAAACCAGGCCACAAGAACCTGGCAATTACCCAAACACTAAGAAGATCCCATGCCACTGATGCAATTAATATCAGTGGCTATTGCCTAAGTAAATTTGATTAACAGCCGTTAATGGACTTCTCCTCCAAGAACTTATCCAAACCTTTTTTGAACCCAGCTACACTAACTGCACTAACCACATCCTCTGGCAACAAATTCCAGAGCTTTATTGTGCATTGAGTGAAAAATAATTTTCTCCAATTAGTCTTAAATGTGCTACTTGCTAACTTCATGGAATGCCCCCTAGTCCTTCTATTATTCGAAAGTGTAAACCAATTCACATCTACTCGTTCAAGACCTCTCATGACCTTAAATACCTCTATCATATCCCCCCTCAGCTGTCTCTTCTCCAAGCTGAACAGCCCTAACGTCTTCAGCCTTTCCTCATAGGGGAGCTGTTCCATCCCATTTATCATTTTGGTTGCCCTTCTCCATCACAATTATATCTTTTTTTAGATTCGGCGACCAGAACTGTACACAGAATTCAAGGTGCAGTCTCACCATGGAGCGATACAGAGGCATTATGACATCTTCCATTTTATTAACCATTTCCTTCCTAATAATTCCTAACATTCTGTTTACTTTTCTAATCTATTGTCCCTTGCATCTTTACCACTTCTGTTTCATCTCTCCTTTCCTCCACAACTTTGTCTGAATCTGTTGATAAAGCGGTTTCTTCTTACAACACTATACTCGCTTCAACTTTAGACATTCTTGCCCCTTCTCTTACCCGTCCTGTAAATGGCACTAAACCCCAGTCTTGGCTCACCTCTAGAATTCGCTGTTCCTGCGCCCGCTCTGCAGCACATCTTTGGTTAAAATCTCGTGCCCATGCAGACTTCATATACTTCAAATTCATGCTGACCACTTTCCAGTATGCTATTATACTTGCCAAATAAGATTACTATGTCCATCTGACAAACTCTCTTACAGCCAAGCCTCGCCATCTCTTTTTACCACTCTCAATTCCCTCCTCAAACTTCCCTCGCCTCCCTCCTCCCCTTCTCTCTCTGCCCAGACCATGGCTGACTACTTCCATGACAAGATTCACAAAATTAGTCTTTAGTTCTCAATTATTTCACCTTTACCTGCCTCTCCCCCACTTCTTTCTTCTACCTTTCCCTAGCCTCCGCCACTCTCTCCCCTCCTTTCCTGAAGTCACAGTAGAGGAAACTGCTCATCTTCTCTCTTCCTCCAAACTCACTACTAGTTCCTCTGACCCTGTCCCTACTCGATTTCTCAGCTCCATCTTCACTGCAGTAATCCCTTCTATCTGTCACATCCTCAGTCTATCATTCTCCACTGTTAATGTTCATGCTGCCTTCAAAAGTGCTGTTATCATACCACTTCTTAAAAAATCCTCACTGGATCCTATCGTCCCATCTCCCTTCTCCCTTTTGCATCCAAACTACTTAAATGTGCTGTGCTGTTCACTGCCACTGTCTTGACTTTCTTACATCTCAAGCCATTCTTGATCCATTCCAGTCTGTTTTTTGCCCTCTGCATTCAACTTAAACAGCTCTTGCCAAAGTTTCCAATGAACTGTTTATGGCTAAAGGCAAAGGTGCCTGCGCGTGCTGGGCCTATTTTAAAAATGCCCGGCGATGCGCGTAAAGCCCCGGGACACATGTAAGTCCCGGGGCTTTACAAAAGGGGAGGGGAGAGGGTGGGGAGGGGGCGTGGCAGAGGCCTCTGACAGAGCAGCCATTGCCACTGTCGGAGGATTGCGCGCCGGCACACTGCCGGCGCGCGCAATTTGCACCTGCCCGGAGGCAGGCGCAAAAGGTGACAAGAGTCGGGGGTGTTAGAGTAGGGCTGGGGGGGGGGGGGGGTTAGGGGAAGGGGTGGGAAGGTTAGGTTAGGGGGGGGGGAAAGGAGGAAGGCAGCGCAGCTCAGCGTGCACAATTGTGCACCCCCTTGTGCGTGCCAACCCCGGATTTTATAACATGCACGCGCCTGCGCACGCATGTTATAAAATTGAGCGTACATGTGCGCGTGCTGGGTAGCGCGCGCACATGTAGGCCGCACAGGCTTCTTTTAAAATCTACCCCAAAGGTCTTTACTCTGTCCTTATCCTCCTTGACCTGTTTGCTGCTTTTGACACTGTTGATCACCACCTACTCCTTGATACTTTGTCCTCGCTTGGATTTCTGGACTCTGCCTGTCTTGGTTTACTTCTTACCTCTCCAATCGCACTTTTAGCATTTCCTCAGGTGGTTTCTTCTCTACTGCCATTCCACTATCAATTGGTGTGCTTCAGGGCTCTGTCCTGGACCCTCTTCTCTTCTCACTATATACTAATTCCCATGATGCTCTGATTGAGGAAATCATGACTTTCAATGCCATTTTTATGCTGATAACTCGCAGATCTACCTTTCTACACCAGAAATTTCACCAGAAATTCAGTGCCGGATCTTGACCTGCTTGTCTGACATTGCTGCCTAGATGTCCCGCTGCCACAAATTCAAAATGGCCAAGACGGAGCTCTTTAACCTTCCCCCCCCCCCCCAAGCCCATCTCCCCTCTTCCTCCTTTCTCTGTTTCTGTGGATAATACGCTCGTCATCTCGGTCCCATCAGCCCATAACCTTGGAATCCTCTTCGACTCCTCGCTGTCCTCTATATATATCCAAAACACTGCTAAAACATGTCATTTCTTTATTTATAATTTTGCCAAAATCCATGCTTTCCTTTCTGAACACACTATCAGAACCCTTATCCACTCTCTCAACTTCTCCCACTTAGACTATTGTAACCTGCTCCTCACAGGTCTCCTGGCAATCTATCTCTCTTCACTGCAATCTGTCCTAAATTCAGCTGCATCACTTATCTTTCACCAAAGCCACTATATTCACATAACCCCTCTTCTGAAGTCACTGCATTGGCTCCCTATCCGCTCCCTCATATAGTTCAAGCTCCTCTTTCTCACCTACAAATGCCTTCACTTTGCAGCATCTCACTGCCTCTCCTCTCTTACCTCTCTCTATACCCCTCCCTGTGCACGCCACTTATCAGATAAGTCATGCCTATCTGTGCCCTTCTCCTCTACTGTCAACTCCAGACTCCGTGCTTTCCACCTGGCTGCACCGTGTGCTTGGAATAGTCTTCCTGAACTGGTGCATCATGCTCCCTCTCTTGTCATGTTTATATCCCATCTAAGACCCACCTTTTTGAAATTGCTTTAAATCTTATGCCTGATTGTCTGCTTTTAGTCTTAACTTTCTTTCTTTTAAACCTTTGTCATGCTTTATACCCCAAGTGACTTTAAGTGACTTTATACCTCATAGACTTTAAGAAGAAACTGAAGACTTGGCTTTTCTGTAGAGCCTTTCCTGTCTCCTAGACTATATTCTACTAAGATATTATTCAATCAGCTGTACTTCAATAACTAGCAGAATGTCATATAATCACGTTATAATGCTAGAGTTATTCTCCTGAGGTTGGCTTCAACCCCCTTCTCTCTGTTATATCTCTCTACTTTGATTATCTGTCTCTTCATTTCCAATTCCAAGTTATTCACCATTGTTATAATGTAACTTTTACCTTCTGCTCCTAATCTGTCTCCTCTTTTGAGGTTTGACTAGTTACTGTTAATGTACTATCGTTCTATGTAAACCGAGTTGATTTGATCTGTATCAAGAAAATAGGTATATAAAATCCCTAAATAAATAAGTGCCTTGTCCTGTATTTTTGTCTTATTAGATTGTAAGCTCTATAGAGCAGGGACTGTCTTTTTGTATGTTTGTACTGTGCTGCATATGTTGTGTAGTGCTATAGAAATGTTAAGTAGTAGAAGTAGCAGTACTAATGTGCGCGCACAAGTACCAATGTGCGAATATCTCCCATTGGGAAAGTAAAGGGGTAGAGTATGGGTGGTACATGGGGGGTTCTGGAGCAGGACCAAGAGATATGCACACATGTACCTATGTGGCTGGACGTGCTCCCAAGTTCAATTCAACGCAAACATACTTCTGCTATAGATGAGGATGTAAGAATAAAACAATTTCTAGCCACATATGAACTGATTTAGGGGTCTGGGTTACGTGGGGGGAGAGAAGGCTTAAGAACCAGGGGGGTCTGGAGGACCTAGCTGAAGACTGAGTGAACTGGTGGATGAACTGGTGAAACTGATCTTGGTTTGGCCGCACATGTTATAAACTTCCCTCACTTGCGTGTCCCAGAGCTGACATGCTTCTGTGCACTGACAAGCTTAAAATAATGAGCACACCTACATGCACCAGGGCTATTTTTAAAGATTTATTTATTTATTTATTTATTTTTGGTTTTTATATACCGGAAGTTCCTGTATACAATACATATCACTCCGGTTCACATTTAACAGAAATAACTATCGCCGGGGAGGCGGTTTACATGGAACATATCGAATATAATGAACGGATAATAATCAAGGTAAAATCTATTATGAAACAACTAAGATCAACTTAGAAAACAACTTGAAACATATAACTGACGCAATATAAACATTACAATAATGCTGTAAGACAAGGCTGAAAGTTTGTTCTTCTTGCTTTTAGCTCTCTGGGAAAGCTTGATGGAAAAGCCAAGTCTTGAGTTTCACTTTGAAAGTAGTATGGCACGGTTCAAGGCGGAGGTCCGGTGGTAGTGAGTTCCAGAGAGACGGGCCTGCTGTGGATAGAGCACGTTTCCTCAGGGTAGATTTAGCAGGTTGGGTGATCATTCTATTCTGGTATGCCCTTCTGGTTGGTTTGTTAGAAGAGTGTAGTTGAAGCTGGAAAGTTAAGTTGAGTGGGGAGATGTTATGTAATGCCTTGTGAATCATCATGCAAGTCTTGAACTGAATCCTATATTTGATGGGAAGCCAGTGGAGATGCTGGAGGATTGGGGTGATATGGTCCCTTTTTTGGCATTGGTAAGGATCCTTGCAGTAGCATTCAGAACCATCTGGAGTGGTTTGGTAGTGTATGCTGGAAGGCCTTGCAGGAGTGAATTACAGTAGTCTAATTTGCACGTATGTGTGTGCAGGATATAAAAACTGTTGCACATTTGGCCGTGAGCACATATACACAAGTATACAGAATATATGCACCCATGTGCCCATTTTAAAGTTACTACCCTGTTTTTTTCTGTTTCTTTTTTCAAATGGCGTAATAATATATACAATTCTTGACATTGTCTATATTGTTTAAAATGAAAGTACATCCCTATATTCCAATATCCTCAGTAGACCTGAAATACCTCCAGGTCTGTACATAATCATTCCCCATCAAGTGTTTCCTCTTTCCCACATTCAAACCTCCACATTTCACAGGTTTATTCTTTCTCTGCAGCCCGTCACTACTTCCTGAGCGTATCACCGGTTGCAGGTTTGCAGATGCTAGACAACATTCTAGCCTTGGTTTTAGTTTTAACCTGATTGTCATGATGTAGGGTTCCTGCAATGAACTGTGCAGCATTCAGAGTTTAAATCATCTTTATCCAATACCCTTAAATTTAAAGAAATCAAATATTTGCTGGACTTTGTCAGGTTATGGTGAAAATGTATTGTTCCTAGGCATCAAGACTAAAATAATGGCAATTCCTCCAATAAGCTGTTAATTCTTACAACTTCTCAAGTCCATCATAATAGACATTACCAGCTATATCTTCCTTCAGATTCATTATAGCTAATCATATGTTCATGATTTAGTCCATGTTTTAATTTTCAGTTATTTTAATTCAAATAATGTACTTATTTCTCTTCTGGCAGTCCATTATTATTCACAGCTGCTCATCTCAACAATACTCCCTGACACGGGTCCATGTTTCACTTAAGGATCTACAGCAGGGGGATACACTTATTCTGCACATAAACCAAAATGACAGCTCCACTGTACTCCACGGGACACATATCAGGAAATATTTCTTCACAAAGAGGGTGGTGGATGCCTGGAATGCCCTCCAAGAACAGGCGTTGAAGATGAGAACAGCGGGATGGTAACTTTAAAATGAGTGCGTGGGTGCACATATACTTGTGTTTATGGGTGAGCAGCCAGATACACGGAAATTTTATATCCTGTGCGTGAAAACGTGTGCATCTTATAAAATAGCCCTGGTGCATGTATTTGGTTATTATCTGCTGTCATTATTATGTTACTATATATATTTTTTGTATATACTTTTTTTAAGGGCTAGTCCAGTGTCATGAGATGTGCAATTTTCAAATCTATCAGCTATCTCTACACCCACAGGAAATAACATAGTCCAGACATCTGTTAAATACAACAATCAGTAAGATAATGACTGCAACCAATCAAAGCTACCTATGAACTCAATTCAGTCAACATCTGATGTTCCAACAATTTCTGGCAGAAAGATATTTGTCTGCTCCAGAAAATTAAAGGTATTGAAATTGCCAAAAGGGGAACATGCCTGAGAACTGTTGCACAAATTCCCTTTGGACAAGTTTTTAGGACAGCCCTTGCGAGAAGCAGCAGCAGCAGCTTTATTTAATTCTTGACTCCCATCAATATTCCTTTTCCTTTTGGGATAACCTCTTCTCCCCCATGCTTTCCTGGATAATATTTCTGATGGGGGTGGAGAAAATTGTAATGTTGAGAGATGATCAGACTCACATTTTACCAAGGCTGCCAGTGTCCTTTTGACCTTTCCCTGTTTCCCTTTTGTATTTTCTGGTACGGAGGCATAATTAACCATTAAAGCACTTTTGTCACTGAAAGGATCCTTCTCTCTATGTCACTGGGTTTCAGATAGAATTTAATGGCTAGACGTTAGAGAACAAAAATAGTAGCCAGAAGTCTACAAAAGGTGTGTTATTGTTACTGAACCTGGCATACTGTTAATAAATTAATGGTCCCAGGTAACAGTTGATACTTCTTAGTGAGCTCTATTAATGAGCTATATTTTAATTAGAATAGTACTAGCAATGTTTACTTTGCTTGTCTCTTGTGTCATGCAAGCTGAGGATCTGTTTCCATGTTCAACTCTAACTCATTAAAAGTATCCTTGAAAACTTTAATAGTACATTTACATTTTACTTCTTGTCTTCGGGAAAAAATTCTCATTTTAAATTGACTAGGTTCAGTAAAAATGCAAAGGGTATGAACACTCAATTCAGAAGGGTGTTTCTTAACAACATCAGCAACCTCTAAGGCAGTGGTTCCGAACCCTGTCCTGGGGACCGCCCAGCCAGTTGGGTTTTCAGGATATCCACAAGGAATATGCATGAGAGAAAATGTGCATGTTATGGAGGCAGTGCATGCAAATTTTCTCTCATGCATATTCCTTGTGGATATCCTGAAAACCTGACTGCTGGGGGTGTCCCCAGGACAAGGTTGGGAACCACTGTTTTAAGGAGAGGCCAGTAAAGTGTAAATCCCCTTCTTTAAAAATAGAAAAAAATAAAAAAAAACTTACTGGCCAAGAGTTGGAGCCAGAAAATATAATCGTTTTGGGGGTTTTTTTGGATGGGGGGGGGGGGAGGAGGAGGGGAAGTTAGATTTCAATGACTGTGCTCTAAACTGTTTCATGCTTCCCTGGATAGAAATGTGTGCCTGTGCCTTTAAGACCAGGGGCGTGACTAGGAGACAAATATTTGTGAAGCCTCATAGCAGCAGTCACCACTGCAGCCCCTGTAGCTCCTGCTTCTTAATGTAGATTCATGCACTCTGTGCTGTTTATGTATCATGGCTTACTCACTTAGGGGTAGATTTTCAAATAGCGCGAATTGGCCTACTTTTGCTGGCGCATCAGGCGCAAGCAAAAGTAAGCTGGATTTTAGTAGATACGTGCGGAGCCGCGCATATCTGCTAAAAACCTGGATCGGCGCGCGCAAGGCTATTGATTTTGTATAGCCGGCACGCGCCGAGCCGCGCAGCCTACCCCCATTCCCTCCCCTCACCTTCCCCTCCCTTCCCCTACCTATCCCACCCACCCGGCCCTGTCTAAGCCCCCCCCTTACCTTTGTCGGGGGATTTACGCCTCCCGGAGGGAGGCGTAAATCCTCGCGCGCCAGCGGGCCTCTTGCGCGCCGGGACGTGACCTGGGGGCAGGTACGGAGGGCGCGGCCACGCCCCCGGACTGCCCAGGGCCGTAGCCACGCCCCCGTACCCGCCCCCAAAACGCTGCCGACACGCCCCCTAAACGCCGCGACGACCAGGCCCGCCCCCGACACGCTACCCTCGGAGAACCCCGGGACTTACGCGAGTCCCGGGGCTCTGCGCGCGCCGGTAGGCCTATGTAAAATAGGCTCACCGGCGCGCAGGGCCCTGCTCGCCTAAATCCGCCCGGATTTGGGCGGATTTAGGCGAGCAGGGCTCTGAAAATCTGCCCCTTAGTACATTTTCAAAGGGGTTTCATACACAAAAATAGGAGATGCATAGCATGTAGTCACATATATCCTATTTTATAAATGTTGAGGATAGGTGAATATTTTCCATTTTGTGTGTACATTTTGCATGTTCTGGCGTAAAACAGGGGCAGGCTAGGGATGTTCTGGGGCAGGGTTCAGAGTTATTGTATAAGTTATTGTACACTTTTACACAATGGGGTACCTAACCCACCCACCCGGCCCTGTCTAAGCCCCCCCCTTACCTTTGTCGGGGGATTTACGCCTCCCTCTGGGAGGCGTAAATCCCCGCGCGCCAGCGAGCCTCTTGCGCGCCGGGACGCGACCTGGGGGCGGGTACGGAGGGCGCGGCCACGCCCCCAGACCGCCCCGGGCCGTAGCCATGCCCCCATACCCGCCCCCAAAACGCTGCCGACACGCCCCCTAAACGCCGCGACGACCGGGCCCGCCCCCGACACGCCCCCTCGGAGAACCCCGGGACTTACGCGAGTCCCGGGGCTCTGCGCGCGCTGGTAGGCCTATGTAAAATAGGCTCACCGGCGCGCAGGGCCCTGCTCGCCTAAATCCGCCCGGATTTGGGCGGATTTAGGCGAGCAGGGCTCTGAAAATCTGCCCCATTGTGTGAGGTCTGGGTGAACCGATGGGGGTTCAGGGTGAAATGCTAAAAGGGTCTAGGTGAACTGGGGATGAACTAGGGGAACTGATAGAGGACTGGGAGAACTGTGATTACAAGTATGCTAACAAGTATTTTCAAAATGGTATTTGAGCACACTTTATAAAATATGTGCCACATTTAAATCAGGGATATTATGCATCTATGTAATATGTAATATGTTTTATGCACCTAGAAAATAATGGAAATATTGGCAATATTTACACATATGTGCAGACTTTTGCAGCAGAGCTACATGGTGTTTTATAAACCGTTAAACTCCCACCACTATCAAAAATCCCCCTGCGTCCACTTCCATGCATTAATGCTTTACCACAGATGAGGTTTAACAGTTAGGCTCCCTCTTAAAATGAATTAAACTAAATATTTTTGAAACCTTGCTGTGGAGTTCATAGTGGGAGCAAGATAAATTGCAGGAAGACCTTGTGAGACTGGAAAATTGGGCATCCAAATGGCAGATGAAATTTAATGTGGATAAGTGCAAGGTGATGCATATAGGGAAAAATAACCCATGCTATAATTACACAATGTTGGGTTCCATATTAGGTGCTACAACCCAAGAAAGAGATCTAGGTGTCATAGTGGATAACACATTGAAATCATCAGTACAGTGTGCTGCGGCAGTCAAAAAAGCAAACAGAATGTTGGGAATTATTAGAAAGGGAATGGTGAATAAAACGGAAAATGTCATAATGCCTCCTTATCACTCCATGGTGAGACCGCACCTTGAATACTGTGTACAATTCTGTTCGCCGCATCTCAAAAAAGATATAATTGCGATGGAGAAGGTACAGAGAAGGGCTACCCAAATGGGAAGGAAGCTTCAAAACTTGCCCTAATCCATGGGGAAGGGAAGAAGAGACAATTGGTTTTACCATCTTAAAGTTTAACATGGCTCTAAGAAGTCACAAATGTATTGATATGTTTTGGTATGGATGTGAACCCTGGGCCGAGGTGAGAGATGTCTCCGCCCACAGGGAGGAGCCCTGTGGGCCTCACCGCCAGTAGGCATGGCCTCAGAGCTAGGACTGGTTGTAAGGTAGACTTTATTAGAAAGAGAGAGAGAGCATAACCTGTGGAGCAGGGAATGCAGTTAAAGGTGCAGTTCTGGAGCAGAACCCATGGAGCGGATAATGCAGTCAAAGTACAGTTCTTGAGCTAGGGTATTCCCAGGGTGATACCTCAGATGAGATGATCCGGTAGTGGCCCACAGAGCGTGGTACGCCAGACAGTCCTTCTCAGTAGTGTAGCAAATACCTTAGGTGTGCAGATCTGGTAGTGGCCCGCAGCGCGGGGTACCCCGGAGATGTCTGTACGGTGATGATGATGTTGCGGTAGTCTGAGGTCCTGGAGCTCAAAAGGTACTTGAGGATGAAGAAATAGTATCCTGCAGTGCAGGGTAAGGTGTAGAGAATCCTGCTGATGAGGATACGGTAGTGGCCTGAGGCACGGGGTACACGATGGGGAATTCCAGCAAAGCTTGGCAGCGATGAAGTGAAGAGGAACTCACGAGGAAAGGTTCCCAGAGATCAAGGCAGGAAGGCCCTCTGAGGAGTGGATAGCCTAGAAACGTGGGGGAGCCCCCGAGGAGCGGGTACTCAGAGCGTTCACACACCGAGACAGGAACAGGAACCGGAAGTCCAAGGAGAAGCGGATTCAGCAACGAGAAGAACTCCTTGCTAACTCATAAAAGCACTGGGCCAGTCTGTTTAAGAACAGGTAGCGAGATGACGTCATGCACAGGGGACGCCCCTGAGCTTCCCGCCATGATGTGTACATAGGTGGCCCATGCACGCACACGCCTAAGTGACTCCAGAAGAAAGATGGCAGTCGGCATTGCCCACGCCATCCCAGGAACACCAGGGAGGTCGGCGGTAATTGGCGGAGGCTGCCATTCTTCCGAGAATTGATGGTGCAGCAAAAAAAGAGGTGAGCATGAGAGGTTGCAGCCGTCTGCGACTGACGGGCGCAACATTTATTTAGTAGCACTTGTAATATTGATAATGAACCAAACAGCTGTAAAGAGTATTTTCATCACATCAAAACATCTCAGTAAAAATAATGTTGGAAATCAAGTAAGCTTCCAGTGTGCTTCTTATTGCATGCTGTTTTCAGTAATGCTGTATGCAATGCATTTTAACTGGGATTTGAGGAATGCAATGCACAGGGCTCCGAAAGTTATCTTTCCTCCCACTCAGGGAACCCTTACCACTCAGATCTTACAGTGCTATGGGGCGATATGGAGTAAACACTATCGGGCAGCTTTTAAATGCCCTGCTCGCGTAAATCCGTGCGTAAGTCCCGGGGTTTTTTTAAGGGGGCGTGTCGGGGCATGTGGGGGCGGGGCCGAATGATGCGGCGTTTCGGGGGCGGGACGCGGCATTTCGGGGGTGGGACCGGGCCGTGGCGCCGGCCCAGGGGCGTGGTCGAGGCCTCCGGACCAGCCCCCGGGTTGGATGACGGCACGCCAGCAGTCTGCTGGCACACGTAGATTTACGTCTGCTTCTAGCAGGCGTAAATCAAGGGACAAAGGTAAGGGGAGGGGTTTAGATAGGGCCGGGGGGAGGGTTAGGTAGGGGAAGGGAGGGGAAGCTGAGGGGAGGGCGAAAGAAAATTCCCTCCGAGGCCGCTCCGATTTCGGAGCGGCCTCGGAGGGAACGGAGGCAGGCTGCGCGGCTCGGCACGCGCAGGCTGCCCAAAATCAGCAGCCTTGCGCGCGCCGATCCAGGATTTTATAAGATACGTGCGGCTATGCGCATATCTTATAAAATCCAGCGTACTTTTGTTTGCGCCTGCTGCGTGAACAAAAGTACGCGATCGCGCTCTTTTTTAAAATCTACCCCTATGTTTGAGATATGGCTCATGGACCTTATATCCGGGTAACCTGTACGGAGCGGCAGTTACTACCTTGGGAAGCTTGCTGGGCAGACTAGATGGTCTTTTTCTACTGTCATTACTATGTTACATATGTTAAAATGTTACCAACCCAGGAGCTATAATCGTTACTTTTCTGCTTATATTAGCCAGCTAAGTAGCTCCTTCATGCATTGCCCATATCTTATGCACCACTTATCCACTAACTTCTTAGTGTTTTAAATGTGCATTATGATGGTATGTCAGTTCCTTTACTATTTCAGATTTGTAACTTGGGGGTTTATGCAGACTCGCAGTTAACATCTAGGGTAATTTTCAGTATTTGGTATGAGTCAATTTTTACAAGTTAAAATTGTTAAGGCCACTTCAATATATCTTACAGGCAGATTTATTTCTCAAGTTTTAGTATTAAGCCATCTTTTTATCCATATTCTGAAACTTGTGCTGAATATGAATAAAACAGAAATCCTGCTTTTAGAGAGAAAATGTAGAGACTAGAGACGAGGATATTCCCCCCTTTTTATTCGAAAATAATATTAAAATACAGCCCACCCTATTCGTAAAAAGACCTGGGGATAATATTAGACTCCGAACTTAGCCTGAAAAAATACATATCCATTAAATTTATTAAGAGATGGTTATTTAAATTGCTTATGTTACAAAGGCTAAAACCTTTACTAGACATGAATGACTTCAAGTCTGTCCTCCAGTTGTTAATCTTTTCGAATATTGATTACTGCAATTCCTTATTTCTAGGGCTCCCTCTCTCCTCAATAAGTCCGTTACAGGTATTATAGAATGCCGCTGCCAGAGTGTTGACAAATAAAAAGAAATGTGACCATATCACACCAGTTTTAATTGATCTCCACTGGTTACACATCACATACCTCATACAATATAAAACTGCATGTATTATACATAATATTATCTATGGCGAAAAAATCGGAAGGTAAAGCTATTCGATTACATGTTCCACAGAGAAACCTCAGGTCAGCAAGCAAGGCTCTTTTAAATATTCTTTCAATTAAGTCAGCTCACCTCAGTCAGGTTCATGATCGAGCAATATCAATTGCCGGCCTGAAGCTCTGGAACACAGTACCTGTTCAGATAAGACTCCAAGCAGACAGTAGGAAATTTAAGAAAGAGCTCAAGACATGGCTGTTTGAATGTGCATACGCAGACACAATTAACTAATGACCTATGGTTTTTTTTATAACTTATTTTGTAACAACTAGTTTATTAAGCCTTTTATAATTTTATTTTTTATAATAATTTTTAATTATGTACTATTTATAATTATTTAAGTATTTTAATGTATTATTGTATTTCCTTGCTTCCATGTTATTTTATTGTAAACCGTTGTGAATGTTTCCACTGATGCAATAGTACATAAAAAAACCTATAAACATAAACGTAAACATCTATAGTATTACAGTATGCTGCTGGTTGGTTTACCAGGTACTTTAGTACGTGTTCTGCAGTTAATCCAACATGCCACTGCCAGGAGTAAAACATTATAAGCATAATTTGCAAATTATGAGGTCACTACATTGGCTTCCAGTTAAGTGGAGCTCCCAATTCAGAATTTTAGTAGTGGTCCATAAACTTTTATATTCTGACACTAATTGTTTAGTAGCAAATGTTTTTAATTGGTATGATGTGCCACATGTTTTGCGGTCTTCATGTGCGAAGTTATTGGCTTTACCTTCCGATTTTAATTTTAGATTATAGAGAATATGAGATAAGGCAATTTCCTATGTAGATCCTAAATTATGAAACACCCTCCCATTGGCACTCAGAGAGGAGAGAGAAGTTAAGGAAGGGATCAAAAGCCTGTTTTTTTTGTGAAGGCCTATGTGTAACTTAAGATGCTGATGGTTTATAATTGTTCTTAACTGTTTTAATTAATGTTGTGATGTTTTATGTATTTTTTTTTATGATTTATTGTAATCCATGCTGAACACACACCATGAAAGTTGAGAAATATAAGTATATGTAAATGAGCAAATATATATATATATATATATATATATATATATATATATATATATATATATGTATATATATCCAGCGGTGGCTGCTGAACAGGACCGGATATTCAGCCGCCACCAGGTAGCTGGATAAATCCCTACTTAGCTAAGTAGCATTGAATATCTGCCTCTATTAGGTTAAAGCTTATGTGAAGTGCAGAGAATAGTGAAATTTGTCAGATATTCTGCAAACCATCCATAGCATTCTACACCATATTTATGGCAAACTTTACTCTTTCTGTCTTTTTCCGCAAAAATGTTAACATTCAATTCTGCAGTGGAAACTTTTGCTGAGCTAGTCATTTTTGGCAAATTTATCCACCACGTTAGGAGAAAACCCTAGAAATTTGCTGTTGTCTGTTTTACTGTGAACTTGTTTACTCTCCTTTACTCTTTGCTCAGACATTGACTAAAGTACTGCAGATGAAGACATTAGTGTGCTGCTAGCTTTTGTATGAACTTCTCGACAACTTCCAGTTTTCATCAAATGATCATGGCAAGCAGTGGAAATGGTGTGCTTGACTAGCCTCTGAGGAAGAAGTTCAGCTGATGGGAAATGTGCCATTTCTATTCTCTGGTATGTGGCTGATGGATAAGAGCTGAAAGGATGCAAGCTTGAGAAATAGAAAAAACAAGGTAATTTATCAGTATTTGTCAGAAACACACACAAACAGTATAAATCCAAATTTACCAGCAGACAATATTTTCTGCAGCACATGGGTAATGAGTATAACAGTAACTCTAGTACAGATGTGAGTAAAATGTACTTTATGAAATATAGGATGGGTAGAGATATGTCTAGAAGTGAAATAAACATTCTTTTGTGCCTTAGCAGTACAATAAACAGAAAATATATATAGGGTTGAGACAGTGCGTGTTACTGGGACATACTGGGACCTATTGAAAGGGTGGGCGCCGGTGATGGCGCTTCACTTTTCAATATGACTCTAATGACCTTATGGATAATCAGGTCACAAATGCTGAGGAAGGAGAGAGAACAGAGGAAGTGGAGGAGGAAGAGATGGAGAAGTTATACCTTACAGAGAGTATGTAGGACTAGGGCACAGTTTATAGATCTCTTAGAGGAAGAAATCATGCATGGTTTCAGGTTTGACCAGGAAATCATACTGCTCCTATGTCAGCAGTTAGAAAAGGACATGCAACCTACTACCCAAAAGGACCATGCCTTCCCAGTATATGTCAAGGTCACTTTCACATTACATTTTTGGCCACCAACACCTTCCAGACAACTCTAACTGTCATTGCTGGAATCAACAAGTTTGCCACCTTCATATGTACAGAGCAGTTCCTAGCAGTATTGCTCCTGAAAACCCCCAATATATATATCCTTCCCTCAGAACAGATGACAACAACAAAAAAATCATGACTGATTTCTATCAAATAGCATGCTTCCCTTCTCTCTTTGGGCTATTGATTTCATGGCATGGATGCCCCTATAAAAACACCAGGGGGAGATGAAACCACCTACCGCATCTGCAAGGGCTTCCACTCCCTCTATATGCAGGTAGTCTACAATGCCAAGGACATAATCCTGGACTCACGATGCTTACATCTTCTTGCAGTCAGGAATTTATGACCGCTTCCAAGAAAAATACGTCACCAGAGGCTGGTTTCTAGGTAGAAATGCACTTATTACTCTGACCTCCACACAACAACTAATCTCTTCTTATTGTCTCCCTCATATCTGGGTGGACTGACAGCTTTGGCCTAGGAATGGATAAGTTCTTGTAGGAGAAGTCCATTACCTGCTATTAATTAAGTTGACTTAGAAAATGGCCACTGCTATTACTAGCAACAGTAACATGGAATATACTTAGTTTTTGGGCACTTGCCAAGTTCTTATGGCCTGTATTGGCCACTGTTGGAAACAGGATGCTGGGCTTGATGGACCCTTGGTCTGACCCAGTATGGCATGTTCTTATGTTCATAGGACAACTCTAACCCTACTATGTGAACTACCTCGCTGTCCAACCCAAATGCATATCTTACTGCTCTTCTCTGCCTTCTCCCTACAGGGGTTAGAGGATATCCACTCAGATCCTGGCTCATGATTCTGAAGACTACTTTACAGACTGCTGAGGAGGCTTGCTATATCACCAGTAGACCAGGACAGTAATCAAGAGAACCTTTGGTCTACTCAAAACATGTTTCTGCTGTCTGGACAGGTTCAGGGATATGTCTTCTCTACAGCCCACCTAAAGTCTGTGAGATCTTTCTTGCCTGCAGCATGCTACATAACCTAGCAAAAGGCAGATGCCTCTTCCAGAGGAACTGGAAGATAACCTAGATGAAGAGGTCAAAAAGAAGCTGAATCAGGAGAAATTGCAGGAGATACATCTGCAACCTACTACCCGAAGGGGCCATGCCTTACCAGTATATGTCAAGGTTACTATCACATTACATTTTTGGCCAAATGTGCATTTATTTATATGATGTGATGAATAACATATAACATAAATGTAGTGCTTCCATAGCCACTATCTTTTTCATGGTGGGGGAAGCTCATGTGCCTTTGATTCTCCACTTCTGGTGATCTCTGCAGTAGTGTCCCGTTGCAGCTAAGACTGACCTCGGAGGGCATGGGACCAGTGGCATAGCAGGAACTGATTTTTGGGGGGCCCAAGATTAATAGGGGTGGAATACAGGTCTGAGTCCTACTAATTATACTCTTGTCCAGAAATGATGCCAAAGGGGTGGATTTTCAGAGCCCTGCTCGCCTAAATCCGCCCAAAACCGGGCGGATTTAGGCGAGCAGGGCCTTGCGCGCCGGTGAGCCTATTTTACATAGGCCTACCGGCACGCGCAGAGCCCCGGGACTCGCGTAAGTCCCGGGGTTCTCCGAGGGGGGCGTGTCGGGGGCGTGTCGGGGGCGGGCCCAGTCGTCGCGGCGTTTCGGGGGCGTGTCGGCAGCGTTTTGGGGGTGGGTACGGGGCGTGGCTACGGCCCAGGGTGGTCCGGGGCGTGGCCGCGCCCTCCGTGCCCGCCCCCAGGTCGCGGCCCGGCGCGCAGGAGGCCCGCTGGCGCGTGGGGATTTACTTCTCCCTCCAGGAGGTGTAAATCCCCGGAGAAAGGTAAGGGGGGGTGTAGACAGGGCCGGGCGGGTGGGTTAGATAGAGGAAGGGAGGGGAAGATGAGGGGAGGGCATTAGAGGATTCCCTCCATGGCCGCTCCGATTTCGGAGCGGCCTTGGAGGGAACGGGGGTAGGCAGCGCGGCTCGGCACTCGCCGGCTATACAGAATTCATAGCCTTGCACGCGCCGATCCAGGATTTTAGTGGATATGCGCGGCTCCGCGCGTATCTACTAAAATCCCACGTACTTTTGTTTGCGCCTGGAGCGCCATCAAAAGTACGCCAACGCGCCTTGTTTGAAAATCTACCCCTTAGAGTGCACCTGACAAAGAATTTCTAAGTCTGCAACAGCTATTATGCATCATAAATTAAACATTACAATATTTTAACTTAATTATTTCAAGCACATACCAACATTAAAAATGCCTTATTTATCTGCATTAATTTTATATTTATTGTAGTTTGTAAATACACAAGAATATCATGTAAAAAGCAAAGAACACAAACAGATTCAATCAATCATGTAATAAATAAATATCAATGTATTCTATCATGAATTATCTTTCTAGAAAGGCAGAGATCTTCATAACTACAATAAAATAGTAATAATCATATGAATAAGTGCAGAGCAGAACTAGGAATGTTCACATTATAACACAACATGCAAAAATAAAAATATTCAAATTCTGGTATCACCTCAGGAAAACAAAATCCTTCCATTGTTAAACATTTTGTGATGTAACACAAACACCTGCAAAAAACAAAAGGCACCTAGAACCTTGCCATTCCATACAATCACAGCACTAATGCTCAGGAACCAAATGGTACCATTATTTATCTATTTATTCATCTATTTATTTATTTATTTATTTATTTATTTATGGACTAGAACAGTAATACACCACCTACTGGGCAAATTTGTTGCCAGGCTACTACAAATCACTACAGAGAAACTACTTGCTAGCCAAAATACTGCACTACTTGCGGGGAGGAGCCCTGCAGGTCCCCACCATAGGCAGGAGGAGCTAGTGTAAGCAGAGACCCAACTGGAAATTTGCCAATACCAGCCCACATTCCCCTTAGGTTGAGCCCTCAGGTGCCAAGACCAGCTGGCCTTAGGTGGAGCCTCTGCAATGATGGAAGTCCAGGCAGGTGGGTAGTGGTTCAGGCCAGCACGCTGAGGGAGAAGTGGGAGGATAGGCCAGGGTCAAGTGGAGAGCAGCGCAGGTCAAGCACAAGCAATGTCGGTATCCAGGCAGTGGTCAGTGGCAGGCAGAAATCAATCAGCATCAGGGTCCAGTCCAAGGTCAAAGCCAGAAGATCAATTCATGCAGGATGACAAAAGAAGGAAAACGAGGACCACAGGAACATGAAGAGACACTGGAGACAATCAAAGGGGAAGACAGAACACAGACGAGGACATCCAGGGACAACCAGACCACAGGAACCACAGACAGAATACACGGACTCAGGAAACCACAGCGAATGCAGGAGGCAGGAACCAAGAATGAAGGCAGGAATGCAGGCAATATACTACTTCAGGAGGAGTCAACCCATTGCCAGGGCATTTTAGGACAGCAGGAAGGAGCCTTAAATACTGGGCAGTCTCTGATATCATCGGGAGGCACCTATGCCAGTTTCCTGCCACTGCCTTTTAAGAGGCCGTCAATCAGTGTGCGGTTGCCCCTAGGGAAGTGAGGCCAGGCACAGCAGCGTCCTGCCACAATCGCCACACCATGTGCCTGCCGCAAAGTCGGAAGGGAGAGGCTGGCAATGGGATGAGCGGATGTAAGCGTGACGGTCCGCAGGGTGAATACACAGCCAGCTGAGCACAACTCTAGCCAAGATGCAGAGCCACTGAATATCTGTACACAAATTGTTACTTAGCCGGAGAAGTTATATCCGGCTAAGTTAGACCAGCTCTATGGCTAGTCTAACTTATCCGATTAACTTAACCAGATAAGTAGCGCCACCCTGATCTGCCCATTCCCTATCCACCTTTTATGCAGCTAAATGATAACTGGATAAGTGACTTATCCAGCTATCTATTGGCCGTGGAATATACCCGGATATTTAGTGACCCACTAGATCACCAGATAAGAACACAAGAACATGCCATACTGGGTCAGACCAAGGGTCCATCAAGCCCAGCATCCTGTTTCCAACAGTGGCCAATCCAGGCCATAAGAACCTATTTATCCACCTATCAAACACTGAATGGTCTTTGAATATGCTGCCCTTAGTTTTTTTGTTTTGATGCACATTAACTATAGACACTGCCATCTGCTGTCCTGTAAAATTAGTTTTAAATATCAGACAATACCATGTATAATCAAACTAATGTTTCACCCTAATGAATAAGGGGGACATGAAACTGAAAATGTTAGGGAGGACCTGCAATGACATGATAACCTTGTGAGAGCAAAGGACTGTACCATTGAAGGGTCTCAATTAACTGAATTCCCTGGATCATCTTGTCTCAAATTGCCTTCATTAAATTCTTGGTCTGATGGAGCTACCTTCCCTTCTGACTTGATATTTATCTGGATTGTGATGCCTTCCTAGAAGTTCTTCATATACTGTGCTATGCTCCTTGCTGTTCATAACTGTGTTGTCTTACCTGGCCTTGCTAGCTCAAGATGCTGTCTTATCTGGAAGTTTTAGCTTGTAATTGCATCTTCACTATACTTGTGAATAATAGTTTAAGTCATTCCTTGTTATCCTTGCCTAGAATTTCACTGTTGCATTATATTATGTTGGCAGCACATGCACATTAATAATACTATTAATGGAATGTAGATCTGTTACTTTTTCCAGACATACCTATTGACTGTTGCCCAACCGGGCTCACCTTGTGATCCCTTATGCATGCCCTAACCTACCCCTATCCCACCCCAACCCACTATTGCCGGCCTCCCACAGCAATCCCCATGCACACCCTAACCTGCCCCCACCTCTAGTACCCACTATCTATTTACCCCATGTAGGTATGATTCCCAGTGGTTAAAGGCATACTGCAGGCCTTTCTAGGCCTGCTTATTCTTTTGGAGGTTCCTCCTCACTCTCCGGATGGGGAATTCCATCCTCTCATGCTCTACCACCAGGGACACCAAGTGGGCAGTGTTCCTTATGGTGAAGTTGGACTGTGTGCTGGTGGCAGCATAGCTGAATAAACCCACCTAAGAAGAACCAGAAGTTGTGTATTATGGAAGCATACATGTGTATGGTTTATGCACAAAAACTGCATGCAAATGAAAAACCATGTGCAAACGTATGCAAATTTAAATGCACAATGTATATGTTATGAGTATTTTATATGTATTTTTAGAGTATTTTCATGCAAGGTCTTTTTTGGTTTGTATCATAAAGACTTAGAAAGACCTTGCCTGAAATTTTCAAAAGTTTTCATGTATTTTCATTCATTTAGCAGCAAAAAAA
This sequence comes from Rhinatrema bivittatum, assembly GCF_901001135.1. Lineage (NCBI taxonomy): Eukaryota > Metazoa > Chordata > Amphibia > Gymnophiona > Rhinatrematidae > Rhinatrema > Rhinatrema bivittatum. The sequence continues at coordinate 149,474,753 of NC_042617.1, read as the reverse complement.
TGGCTTTGGCACCACCTGTGAGGAGGAGCCACACAGGTCCCCACCGTCGGCTGGTGAGGCCGGGGAGAGCATGAGACCCCGCTGGATCTTCACCATTACCAACCCTCGTTCCCCGCAGGTTGAGCCCTTGGGTACCGGGGCCGGCTGGACTTACATGCGGTCTCAGGTGCAGTGAGTCTCATAGTCCGTAGTCCAAGCATGGGTCAGGGCAAGCAGTGAGTCACATAGTTTGTAGTCCAAGCATGGATCAGGGCAGGTGGCGAATCTCGAGGTCAGTGGTCCAGGCAAGGCTCAAGGGTCTGAGCAAGGATACAACGTGTCAGGAACAAGAACTGGAACAAGATCCTCCAAACTGGAGCAGGAGCCAGGAAGCCAAGGCAAGGTCTGGAAGCAGGCCTTGCCTAGATATAGGCCGAGGTCATGGGGTGGAGCCGGGGCACCTGCTGGCGGTGTCTCTTTAAATGTAAATGAGTGGTGCACACACGTGCACCTAAGGCTGCTGAGCAGCAGAGGAAGCAATACGGCCCCTGCTGTGCCGGTGGCAGTAGCTCGACGCGGTGCAGGACACATCCGCCGTGGCCTGCAGCCACCAACAGCATCCCTGTACCGGCCAGGATGCCGGTATGACCTGGCGAGTGAAGGAGGCGTGCTGCGGGCCTCCGCGGTCAGTTCTCATAACAGTACCCCCTCCTCTAAGCCCTCTTCCCGAGGGTCAAGGTTTGTCAGGGTGAACTGCGTGGAATTGAATGAGTAGGCTTTTGTCAAGGATATTGGTCGAGGGCTCCCAGGAGTTCTCTTCTGGGCCGAATCCCTTCCACGATAACAAGTACTCCCATCTTCGGCCTCTTCTCCTGTCGTTCTGGATTTCTCGTACTTGGTACCTAGTATCCTCTTCCGTAGGGAATGCAGGAGTCTTGGGAGGTTTCTGAGAGGGCCATGACAACACCAGAGGTTTTAGTAGAGATGCGGGAAGGAGTTGTGGACTTTCAGAGAGGGTGGTAAGCGAAGCTAGTACATGACAGGTCCTAGTTGGCTGAGAATGGGAAAGGGCTCAATGAAGTGCGGAGCCAATTTCATGTAAGGAACCTTCAGTCGAATGTGGTGGGTACTGAGCCATACCTTCTTTCCTGGGCGGAATTGAGGTGCCGGTCGATGGTGATGATCGGTGAATTTCTTGGCCGATTGGGCAGCCTCTTGGATCATTTTCTGGGTGTGGGTCCAAAGCTCCTTTAATTTTTCCGCTGTCATCTGGGCAGCCTGAGAGGGAACGGCCAGAGGCAGTGGCAAGAGCAGAAGTGACTGCTTTCCATAGACTATTTGAAAGGGTGAAGCTCCGGTTGTGGTGCAGGGGTGCGAGTTATGGGAAAACTCTGTCCAGGGGAGCAGAGAGGCCCTATTGTCCTGGCGAGCATTGACATAAACACTCAAGAATTATTTCAGAGCTTGATTAGAGCGCTTCGCATGGCCATTCACCTGGGGATGATAGGCGGTGGTGTAGTCAAGGGAGACTTGGAACTTCTTGCAGAGGTTCTGCCAATACTTAGCGGTGAACTGAGGTCCATGGTCCGAGGTGATGTGCAGGGGAAGACCATGGAGCTGAAAGATGTGTGGGACGAACAGCTGTGCCAGTTCAACTGCTGAGGGAAGGCCAACTAGGGCTGAAAACTGAACCATTTTGGAAAAACGGTCTATCACCATCCATATGACCATGTTGTCTCTAGAGGAGAGCAGGTCCACGAGTAAGTCCATAGATACGTGTGTCCATGGCTCTTTGGGCACAGGAAGAGGCTGTAGCAAGCCCCAGGGTTTCCCCACCATTGTCTTCTGCTGGGCACAAACGGGACAGGAGTCCACATATACGTGCATGTCTTGGTGCATCCCCGGCCACTAGTAATATTGTTGCAGTAAGGACAAGGTCTGAGCCCATATGGGGTGCCCTGTGGTGCAGGAGTCATGGCCTCATTTTAGGACCTTGTTATGGAGTCTTCGAGGGACGATAGTCATGCCAGGCGGTACTGCCTGGGTGATTGCGACGATGACCCGATCAAGGTCTATGATATGTTGCAGTGATTCTTTGTGGTCCTCTGGTGAGAACAAGCAGGATAGTGGGTCCACTGGGAGCTTTTTAGCTGTGGAGTTTGAAGTTGGTAGCGGAGTTTGAAGTCGAATCGTGTAAAGAACAGGGCCCAGTGGACTTGGAGAGAGTTAAGGCGCTGGGCTTGCTGTAGGTGCTCGAGGTTCTTGTGGTCAGTATAGACCAAGATTCGATGCTGCACACCTTCCAGCCACTGGCGCCATTCCTCTAAGGCCAGTTTTATTGCCAGAAGCTCCTTATCACCAATGGTGTAGTTGCGTTGAACTTGGTTAAACTTCCTGGAGAAGAAAGAGCAAGAATGCAGGGTCCCAAATGAGTGGTGCTGGCTGAGCACTGCCCCTACCCCTTCGGAGGAGGTGTCCACCTTGAGTATGAATGGAGCTCTGGGTCCGGATGTCGAAGACAGGGCTTGCGCAGATGGGCCTCCTTAAGCACCCGGAAAACCCCTAGAGCGTCGACCGGCCAGACTTGGACTTTGGCCTCCTTGCGTGTAAGGGCCTTGAGAGGCGTGGCCAACCTGGAGTAGTTTTTGATGAAGCTGCGATAATAGTTTGTGAAGCCCAGGAATCGTTGAAGGGCTCGTAGCCCCCTGGGTCATGGCCATTCCTGGATGCTTCTCAATTTGGTCGGGTCCTTGAGGAAGCCCCAGCTGGATACAATATAATCAAAGAAGGGGAGAGAGTTCCTGTCGATGAAGCATTTCTCATCTTTAGCACAGAGATGGTTCTCGCGAAGTCACTGAAAAACCAGGCACACATCCTGTCGGTGAGCCTTTAAGGTCTGGGAGTAGATTGGGATATCTAGGTATATGACAACACAGCTGTAGAGGAGGTCGCAGAAGATCTCGTTCATGAGATTTTGGAAGACAGCAGGCGCATTACTGAGGCTGAAGGGCATGACCAAGTATTCATAATGACCATCCCGAGTGTTGAATGCTGTCTTCCATTCATATCCTTCCTTGATCCGAATGAGATTGTAGGCTCCCCGGAGATCTAATTTGGAAAAGATCTTAGCTCCTTGGAGCTGGTCGAAGAGTTCTGCTATCAATGGAAGCGGGTAGCAATTCTTCACAGTAATGGCATTCAGGCCACGGTAATCAATACACTTCCGGGTGCCATCCTTTTTGCCTACAAAGAAAAAACCAGCTCCGGCCGGGGAGTTCGAGGGATGGATAAAGCCTTTCTGCAGGTTTTCTAGGATGTATTCAGTCATGGCACGAGTTTCAGGGAGGGGTAGAGGATACATTCATCCCCGAGGAGGTGTCATACCAGGTAGCAGATTGATAGCACAGTCGAACTCCCTGTGAGGAGGTAGGGTGTCCGCAGCCTCCTGGGAGAAAACATCAGCGAATTGTGTGTAGTGAGGAGGTACTCCTTTAGGAAGTGCGGAAGTGGAACAGCAAATAGACTTTGTGGATTTGCTCATACAGGTCTGCGGACAGCATGGGCCCCACTGGATGAGCTTCAATGACGCCCAACCAAATTGCGGGTTGTACTATTGCAACCAAGGCATTCCAAGGACTATGGGATGAATAGCCCTTTGGATCACATAAACAAGAGATGCTCATGGTGATCAGGCTAGACATGGCATAGCAAGGGAACAGTCATGCATATAATCCTCCCCAGGAGGGGATCTCCATGGATGGAGGAGAGTGTGAGTGGAACGGGACATGGGCAAGTGGAAATCTGCAACTGGTCGACAATCTCTTGTAGGAGGACATTCCTTCCTTCTCTGGAGTCCACAAGGGCAAGTGTGTGAAAACCACAACCCCCTACGAAGAGGGTTATTGGCAGGGTTGGAGCAGTCAGGCCTAGGGTCACTCCCCCAGTGAGACCTAGGCCCGGGAGTTTACCGGCCGGACCGGGCATTGGGCGATGCGGTGTCCCGTGGCCCCGCACTAGAGACAGAGGCCATCCCACTGACGTCTTTGCTGTTCCTCAGGAGACAGAGGCCCACGACCCAACTGCATGGGTTCTTCTGGAGGACCCTCCGTAGGAGGAGGCAGTTGCGAGCCAGGAGAGGCCTGCCGGGGGCATCCGGGCATGAGTCGCTTGGAACTGTATAACTCCAGTGTTCTCTCCTGGAGGTGGCGGTCGATCCGGCCCGCTAAGTCAATTAGTGCATCCAGAGACACAGGAAGGTTACGGGCGGCCAGCTCGTCCTTAATCCTAGGTGAAAGTCCATCCAGAAAAATGGCTCTCAGGCAGGATTCTTCCCAGTGAAGTTTGGTCGCCAGGGTCCTGAACTCGATGGTATAGTCCAGCAAAGGGCAACCACCCTGATGGATGTGCAGAGGTTAGATGCTGGCCGTGGCCTGTCATCCAGGGTTCTCAAAAACAGATTGGAACAGGTGCAGGAAGCCGGAGAGGTCCAGAAGGACAGGGTCCAACCACTCCCACAGGGGTGAAGCCCAGGCCAGGGGCTTACCATCAAGCAGGGACAGGATGTAGGTCGTTTTGGTGAGGCTATCCGGAAATAGTGCTACCCGAAGACAAAAGTGCATATTGCACTGGTTGAGGAACCCGCGACACTGCTGAGGATCACCCGCATAGCGGAGAGGAGCCGGAAGGGAGATGACCGGTCGGGGTGGTGAAGCCGTCCCCAAGGCAGGTGAAGACGTAGAACCCGCCGAGGCAACCAAGTCCAGGCAGGTGTTAAGACGCTCCATAGAAGTGGCAAGCGACTCTAGGACCTTCTGTTGCTCTAGTATCTTTTCTGCCAGTCCTGGTATGGCTTGCAGTGCTGAAGCCTCCACCAGATCCATGGTCTTGGCTTGCTGTTACGATTGTGAATCCCTGGGCTGAGGGGGCATTGACACCACCTGTGAAGAGGAGCCCCGCAGGTCCCCACTGTCAGCTGGCAAGGCCAGGAGAGCCTGAGACCCTGCTGGGGCTTCACCACTACCAACCCTTGTTCCCCACAGGTTGAGCCCTTGGGTACTGGGGCCGGCTGGACTTACGTGGGGTCACAGGTGCGGTGAGTCTCATAGTCCGTAGTCCAAGCGTGGGTCAGGCAGGCAGAAAATCTCGTAATCCGTAGTCCGAGCGTGGGTCAGGGCAGGTGGCGAGTCTCGTAGTCCGTAGTCTAAGCGTGGGTCAGGGCAGGCGGCAAATCTCAAGGTCAGTGGTCCAGGCAAGGTTCAAGCATTCGAGCAAGGATACAACGGGTCAGGAACGAGATCCTCCAAACTGCATCAGGAGCCAGGAAGCCAAGGCAAGGTCTGGATGCAGGCCTTGCCTAGATATAGGCCGAGGTCAGGAGATGGAGCCAGGGCACCTCCCAGCGGTGTCCCTTTAAATGTAAATGAGTGGCACTCGTGCACACCTAAAGCTGCTGGGGAGCAGAGGAAGCCGGACAGCCCCAGCCACGCTGGGAAGGCCGCACCGGCCGCGGAACCTTGGTGCAGGGCAGGTCGCGTCAACCGCGGCCTGTAGCCGCCATCAGCGTCCCTGGACCGGCCGGGACTCCAGCGTGAAGCCTGTGAGTGAAGGGGGCTGGCTGCGGGCCTCTGCGGCCGGTTCTCATAACATAAGCAAGGTTTCTCTAGGCCCCTCCAGTCCCTTAATCAAAATAGCACCAGTCTAAGGGCGAACCAGTGCCTCTTTATTGTACAGCCAGGTGCTCCTTAGACCACTACTGTTTTGACATTAGATGGCACCATTCTAAAAGTTGGTTGGCACTATTTTTAAAAGATTTCTGTTTGGACAGGATCAAGTGGGCATAGCTTCTGCCCCTTTCTTTCATCAGAACCACCATGGAAAGGGGGTATGTGGGATCCAGGTAGGTTCCCAGCCTCAGTACTTTTCTTGTGGAAATGGAGGGGGAGCAGAGGGACCTAAGGATTCCTCAGCTGGGCTTGGCTCAGCCCATCCAAGTAAGCCTGAGAACTGGTTTCTTGGTGGGGGGAAGAGTAGGAGAGGGATAAGAGAGGCCCAGGGGAAGCCCTATTTCTTTTTTTTTCTATGTTTGTTTCAGTTTAGTAAAATAACCAAACCAAAATAAACATTAAATAAAACAAAAAAAAATGAAAGAAAAATCCAAAATGAAAAAAAAAACCAAAACACATTTTTTGGTCTGCACATCCCTTAAAGTCATTGCTGTGGATAGTCTGTCTAAAGACTGCTGCGGGTATTCAGAGGCTTCAGCATGAACATCTGTCAATATGTTATTGCTACTCCAACACTTCAGAGTACTCATAGAAACACAGAAACACGATGGCCAAAAAAGACCATTACAGTCTGCCTAGTCTGCCCATCCACACCTGTTATTCAGCTTTGCAATACTTATCACACCCTCATCGTTTATCCAATGCTTTCTTGAATTCATATATATATTTAGTTATTTATGTTATTATTTCTTTCAAAAATTTCTAACCCACACATATTGCTTGTTAGTTCAAGATGGTTCACAAAGAAAAAAATGTGCATAATTTATATACAACATAAACATTTTACGATAACAACAGCATAAAGCGAAGACACCATTCTTGTCTTTACCACCTCTACAGGGGGGGGGGGGGGCTGTTCCATGCATCCAGTACCCTCTTTGCAAAGAAATATTTCCTCACCATACTCCTGAGTCTACCCCCTTTCACCCTCATCCCATGATCCCTCATTCTGGAGCCCTCTTTCCTTTGAGAGAGGCCCGCCTCCTCTGCATGCAAACTTGTTTCTATCATGTCTCCCCTATCTTGTCTTTCCTCTAGGGTATACATATTTAGATCTTTAAGTCGGTCCCCACATGCTATAGAACTGTAAGAGGACCTCAGAATCTGCCTGTTACTAGCAATTTTCTCTTTAGTGGAATAGAATTTGTTGCATCAACAACTGAGAGGATCTACAAACCCAAATGATACTGGGAGGGCCCAAGAAGGATGGGTGCCTGCCCCAAGAACTGTCCTGTTTACAAGTGTGTGTACAGAAGAAGTGAAGGAGACTGAAATCAGTTTGATTTTATATTTTTGGATTTGTGTAGAGTGTGGGGCATTACCCTCTACTGTTTTACTTGATTTGTTTGCCTGCCACTAGTTTGCAGTAAAGAAGTGGAATGAATTTTCAAAGCATTACGTGCATAAAAATTAGTATATACCAATGTAATATATACATCTTTCTGGCTTTTGCCATTGCTTTATCTACCTGTTTGATCATCATAAGATCATCAGATAGGATGATCCCCGGATCCCGCTCTAATATCATGCATAGAAGAATTTTGTTCCTATACTGTTCCTCTCCCTTTGGTTTTTCATCTGTGTATAACTTTGCTTTTTTTTTAGCATGACCTCTTAGCTACTAGACCCTAGACCACTCCTCAAGCTTCACTAGATTCCTCTTTATGTTTTTCACTCTTTCCTGGCTGTCTACCTTATTGCAGGTTTTGGTATCATCAGCAAAAATGAGTGGGTATGGTCAAATGCTGGTGTCCATCCAACTGGGGATCTGGAAAATTTCTCTCCATAGGTCAATTGGTAGGGGTGTGCCAGGGCTCGACAAGACATCATCTGGTGCCAGTCATGTTTATACTTGGCAGGCATTAGAGACACATCCTATTAGTCTGGTTGTGACTCTCCTGGAACTTTCTGTTCTTTCACTTTATTTCCTGGGATGCAGGCACTCAGCCAGTGTGGCAGGCTTACCTTATATAGCAAAGAGGCTGGGCCATGAGGAAAAGATCACCATGCATGCTCAATTTAGCATTTTGATCATGATCTTATGCAATTTACCATACAAGGGAGGCATACATTTTAATCCATGGTGGGCTTTGCACCAATTCTCAAAGCAAATTTTGTGCATACTTGTACTTTGAAACTTTGCATTTTCAATGGGTAAAATTTGGCTGGGAAAGTCTGCGCAAAGTGTTGAGAATGTCATTTATGTATGCACTTTTGCTATTCTAAGCCAAATAACCTCCCAGAAGCTTTCTTTCACTGCGGCTAAAAGTCTGCACTTTGTGGATCAACACATGGACTTTTAGCAGTATTGAGGGTGGACAATTTTCAGACAGCCGATTACTGCAGGCAAAGAGATTTTTATCTGTGTAAATCACATTGAAAATTGTTCTCATCAATGCTATTTGCACACGCAGTCTATAGATTTATGGGTTAGCATGCACACTTTTACAGTGTTCACACTAGCTTTTAGCTTGTGAACTGAAAAAGTTAGTGCCACAATAATTAAGTTACATTTTTGTCTGTATAATCATTTTTAATATAACAATTCATAAGAGAAAAGTATACAGCTTTATTATCATAAATTTTCAAAAATGTTTTGGAAATGTGTCCATAAAATATAAGCTCACACACTCATGCATTCACACCTTAAAATCATCCAAATGCACAACGGAAGTCAGCATATAAGACTCCAACGAGTCTGTACAATATTACAATGCACTTTCAATACAATGTTTTACTTACACTCCCTGTGGATGTGCCCACTTACAATCTGTGTGTACCCAACCCCCACATCTTTTTCCTATTTCTCATGAACATCAAATCCCAGACTAACACTTTGTATAGCACTTATTCATTCTATAGCTGACTCCTGATGTAAGTTTCGTCTCTTTGGAATATCCGTTCTTGACTTCGTTATTGATGCTTTTTCGCGTGGTCTGACCCCGACAAGCGGCCCCTGTTTCACATGTGTTTGCTTCCTCAGGGGGACTGTAACCACTCAAAATCGTTTATACTCAAGCATTTCACCAGACTGCACGGCGACCTTCACACTCTCCCAGCTTTTCTTGAGTCATCTATGCTTAACGTTTCCAAAGACTGTTCTCTTCAAAGCGTAGCAGATATCACAATCAATTCTATAACACTCCTTGATTCTGTGCGACAACGGCAAACCGTTTTACAAGCTTCTCCTTTTACAAAGACCTCCAACTACACCATATATAGATATATATATATATCTTATATATCTTATAGAGATGATGGAGTCCATCAAATTGACAGCTTGTTCTGGACTCCTAAATTTCTTGATATGGCCATGACAACATCCATAGCAATAGTACAGAAAGGTATACACGATGCTGCATGAAGAAAAGGCAGGGGTGATGCTCTGAAGGTAGATGTGATGTGTGGAAATGTCTCTTTAGATTGATCTCTTCCATACGTAATTTCTTTCTCTTGTCCCCTTCCTCCTCCCACCCTCATATCCAAATACTTATGGCTAGAGATACCACTAATGCTAAGGTGTTTTGTGCATGAGATAAATAACGTACGCCTGTTCCCAGAACTTGCAGAATGATTTTGGTTTGCTGCTAATGGAAAGCAACCACTTTTGCAGAGCTGTGAACATCTCACCTGGATAAGGAGAACAGAAGGGCTATAATCATTTCAGTCCTGAAAAAAGGGGATTCAGCAGAATGTGATGAATAAATATGACTGTTCTGAAAAAGAGAATCCAAGTGGAAATAGAATTTTTGTTTTACTTGTATTTTTTTTTAATAAGTTGTTTAAGGGCCAATGCACCCTCTGTATGCAGTCAAATGCTTGCAAATACAAGTTTTGAAACTGTCTTTTTCCTCAGCATTTATTAGAACAGGCCATCTTAGCACAGGTCTTAGAAAATTCATATTAAAAAATCTTTGGTTCAATGAAAGAGATTACAACTTGTATTCCTGGGGGGATTCTGCGCACAAAAATTTAAAATTCCGTGCACAAAAATTTAAAATTCTGCAAAATTCAGAATACTTTATATTCGTCAAAATAACACAATATAAATGACAGTCTTTGAGTAATTACATTATTACCTAAAGATGCAGAGTTTTAAATATTTTGAGCAGAATTTCCCTAGAAATTCACTGTAAAAGTGTCCTTTCCACCCTCTCTCCCTGCTCCTCCTGGCCAGTCTCCTTTCACTTTGTCCTCTCAGGCTCCAACTCCGCCACCTGCCACTATTTTCCCCTCCCCCTCTAGGCTCAACCTCTTCTACTCTATCTCCACTCCCAGAGTTTGACCCCTCTCAGTACTATCCGTCACACAAGCTCCTTCTGTCCCTCTCTCTCTCTCTGTTTCTCACACATACACAGGCTCCCTCTCTCTAGTGCACATACACACACCCTCATACAGGCTCCCTCTCTCTCTTGCATACACACTCCCCCCTCATACAGGCTCCCTCTCTCTCCCACACACCCTCCCCTCATACAGGCTGCCTCTCTCTCTCACACACACACACATACACCCTACACAAAGTTTCCCTCTCTCACACATACATCTCTTCACACAAGCTCTCTTTTTCACACATACACTTACCCTCACACAGGCTCCCTCTCTCCCAAACATACAATCCTTTTTTCTCACACCAGCTCCCAATCTCTCACTTATATACACTCTCCTTCAGAATCTCCTCACATAGGTTCCCTCTCTCTGGCACCCACATCCACTCACTCTTACACATGTTCTCACTCCACTCGTGGCATGCCAGGGCCTGAGCCATCTTCGCTGGAAGCAGGATGGGCTTCCAAGCATGGCATGCTGGGGTCTGCTCCATTATCACCAAATACTGTGCAGAAAATCGAAATTCTGCATAGAAAATGGAAACTTTGCACAGAAGGGGAATTCTGTGCAAATTCTGTGCTCCGGAGTAGTGCAGAATTCCCCCAAGAATAAACCTGCAAGGAATCCAAACTCAACTAAGAAAAAGATAAGGGACTATGCTACATATTGGTGAAGAGGTAAAGAACAGGGCAGAAAGTACACTAAATCATTTTTAGTATTTTTTTTAAATATTTCTTTCCGAAGCTGAATGTATTAAAGAAGGTCTTAAAAAATGACTCATCCGTAACTCCATCCTCCCTTTCAGGCATGTTGGCATCTTATAATAAGAGAGCTATAAAATAGCTCCATAGCTCTATTTATTTTATAGCATGGTACACCAGCAGGAGGTTTTTAAAAATATGAATAAATAAATAAAGTTTCATCTCCATTTTCCAAATTCCCAACTAGCAGCAGATACTAAATGGTCCTATCACCTAATAATTGTATGAGTGCACACAGTGGTGACTGGTGCGGCAAAGGATTCACTATTTAAATACTAGTTTAGTACACGTGCTAATGGTCAATTTTCTAAAACTTTACCTGGCTAACTTTTGCCTTTGAAAATGTTTCCATGCTGACTGGAATCTGCCTCAATAATTCTAGATCTGCCACTCTAGCCTCCAAAGACTAGATTCACTCTCTGACAGCCAAGAGCTCTTTGTATATCGAGCACACACATACTACACAACCTCTCACCAACTGGTAGATAATCATACATTTGGCACTGAGTGTGTAGAGGAGGCTACAAAGCACTAAAAATAATAAATAAAAAATACCTGAGTCCCTTAATGACATTGGCAATCTTTAGTCTGAGGAAGGATCTCACCTTGAAAGACAACAGAAGTGGTAGAGGGAGGACAAGAAACAGTGTGGTGGCCTGGTGAGAGGGAGTGCTACTGTTGCTAGTAATAGCAGTGGCTATTTTCTAAGTCAACTTAATTAATAGCAGGTAATGGACTTCTCCTCCAAAACTTATCCAATCCTTTTTTAAACACAGCTACACTAACTGCACTAACCACATCCTCTGGCAACAAATTCCAGAGTTTAATTGTGCATTGAGTGAAAAAGAACTTTCTCCGATTAGTTTTAAATGTGCCACATGCTAACTTCATGGAGTGCCCCCTAGTCTTTCTATTATCTGGGCTGCTAGCACTGGCCTCTTTTCTGAACCAGTTGTTTTCATTGGTGGTGCTCATACATGGGTGTCCATTAAGAGCAGTACTGTAAGCCTTTCGCTGTGCACAGCATGAAGGATTTAGAGATGTAGGCTCAGCACAGCAGATGCTTAGATTTTTCTATTGTTTTTTTCAGACGGGGAGAGGGGGTGATACTTCAGCCTGTCTTTTTATTGCTGTGTATATTTGTATGCTATATCAGGGAGTTTGGGTTGGGGGTGGGAGAGAAGATGGAGAGGGGGGCTTTAAGGGTAGAGGAGGGGGAGGGGGAGTAAAGAGTTGTTAGAGTTGGGGGTGGGAGTTTTTATGGTCCTGGGGAGGAGGGAGGCATCTGCTGGGATAGTGTCAAGGGCAGTATGGTGGCATGGTTGTGTCTTGATGATTGTCCCACTTGGCTACGGTTCACTAGGGAGGGTGAGGGTGCTAACTGTAGAGGGTTTACCCTGGTGGCTCAAGACAGCATAGGTGTGAGGTAGGAAGGGTATGGGAAGCAAGTGGTTTTAATGGTTTTGTCAGGTTTTTGTGTTTACAAGAGTTGGGTAATTATTGGGGGGGGGGGGGGGGTAGCGATAAACGTTCAGATACATAATCTGAAATGCTTTTGGGCATTGGTGGCAAGGGAAGGGAACAGATTGGCTGTTTTTCCATGGGCAATTTTTTTTACCCTGTCTTATATGTCAGCAAAAGAGGGTTGTCCTGCTCCTTCTCTTGTACTTTGATTGCATAAACGTCTGGGCAGATTAATGTTCTCTCCCTAAATATAAGGGTTATTTCACATCCCATTAACCATAAACTGATGTTACAGTTTTTTAAACAACAATGTACACATAGGGGTAGATTTTAAAAAAATATGCGCGTGCGCACATGGATGCACGATTTTATAACATGCACACTCTGGCGCACGCATGTTATAAAATCTGGGGCAGCGCGCACAAGGAGCGGTAGAATTAAGCAAATTCACATGGTGACGAGATCGGGGCTGCCCCAGTTCCCTCCCAGTCTGCTCCAATTTAGGAGCGGACAGGGAGGGAACTTTCCTACCGCCTACCCTAACCTCCCTTCCCCTTCCCCTCTCCTCCTCACCCTCTAAAACCCTTTTGTTCTTTTTTTGTAACTTGTTTTTATTGAATTTTAGGAACATATAACAAAACATACAATAAATCACGATTGTACAGCTATGGATACAGGATTAACCACTCAAGCAGCTGACATCTTGACCCACAATTGGTCCGCATGTATACAGAGGCATCCGGTCATCCAAGGTTAGAAAAAGAGGGTCAAGTACAATCCTCATGACAGAAGTTAGGGTAGCTCCATATCTAATCAAAATTCTAGAGAAAATCCCCAATATGATCTATTCAGCTAGGCAGAGCAAACCCCGCTGCCTCGTGGTTCCCAGTAAGGATCTGCGAACTTCTCTTCACCGAACAGAACCACAGAACAATGAAGTAATAGAACACTGGAACAATAGAACAACCCATGAACTGTTCCCCTTACCCCCCTTTCTACCTCCCCCCCATCCCTCCCTCCCCCCCGTGAGGAACTGTGTGAGTGCAGTATGAAGTGAGAGTGAAACCAGCCGGTAAATAAAGATCATGAGGTACACAAAAACCATGAGGTTAGGCATGTCATTAATTAGAAAGTAAGTGAAGCAGAATAATAAGGTTAGGACTTGTCTCACCATTAGCTCAGCATCTCTAAGCCTGGGAACATACTCCAGGACTCAAACCCCCCTCAGACACTTGTGGAGGGCTGTAGATAAGTCTCTAGAGGATTCCACACTTTTCCCATAAGTTTCATTTTTGTAGCTGAAGCCTCCTGCATACAGAGATGTTCTAAGGTAAACAATTTAATCAAACTCTTGAACCACAATTCATGTTGTGGAGCTTCATCCGATGTCCAACATGCCAGGATTGCCTTCTTGCCTGTCAGGCTCGCTCGACGGATAAACTGCAGTTCTGATTTTCCCAAACCCTGTATAGGGTTTCGAGCAACACCAAATAGCCAAAGAAGTGGGTCAACAGGGAGATTCAACGAGAGCATGGAACTACAAGTTGCGATAAGCGCCCTCCAAAAAAACAGGATTACATTGCAAGTCCAAAATTGATGGACATAAGTTCCCGTCTCCATTTGACACTTCGGGCAAACCGACGAGTCCGTTATATGAGCCATAAAAGCTCTATCAGAGGCTACATAATAACGTTGTAAAAACTTAAATTGAATCTCCCTGTATAAGACACTCCCCGACCAATCCTGCAGCTGTTCATAACATTTCCCATATTCTTGGCAAGTGAGCGTGAACTCAAACCATTTGGACCACTGCTGCCAACCCTGAATTATAGTATCTATCGGAAAATGCAATAATAAAGATTGAGTAAAAGCTGCAACTGTGATCCTTTGTGGTTTATGTATTGGAAGGACTTTGTGAATTACCTCAAATGAAATAGATCCCCCTGGTATCAGCTTGTGCCCCTGACAAAAACCTCTAAGTTGCCGATAAGCAAAATGGTCTGAGGAGGATAAACTATAGAGTTGTTGTAGTTCAGGGAAAGAGTAGAGTTGATTCTTTTCCTTAGAGATGCATTGATATAACCATATCAATCCCTTCTCCTTCCACTTGTGGAAAGTGGAGGGCGTCAGTGCCGGCAGAAACAAAGGGTTACTGCAAATCGGTAACAATAGAGTAAGCCTTGAAGGTAACTTCGCCTGCGTGCATAAGTAAGCCCAAGCCTGGCGGCAGGCCCTTAATAGAGGTTGTGATCCAAGCCCAATTGGTAATTGCGTGCTAGAGAGTTGAAGTAACGGGTTTAAAGTTTGTTGGTTCCACCATGAGCAGAGAAGTTGGTGGGGAGTATAATGGGATGTGTCTCCTAACATGTCTTTTACATGACGTAATAGGCAGGCTAAATTATATCTACGCAGATTAGGACAACCCAAGCCCCCTTTGTGTAAGGGTTGCGTGAGAATAGTAAACGAAAGACGAGCTTTGCGCCCATTCCATATAAACTTCCTAAATAATGCGTTGATCCCCTTGCACTCCTTACCCGTTAACCAAAGTGGGGACATCTGCAGGACATAAAGCCATCTAGGCAGGATCATCATTTTGATCAACTGAATACGTCCAGATAATGATAAGGGAAGCCCCAGCCATTTATTTAATAGTAAGGACGTCTTTTCCATAAGTGGGTCTATATTTAATCTATGAAAATCTCTCACATCTGAAGATATCCGTATACCTAGGTATTTCATGGTGGTAGTCACCCATTTGAGAGGGAAAGGACCCTGCCAATTTGGTTTAACTCGACTCCCAACATCAAGGGCCACTGATTTGTCCTTGTTGATCCTTAGCCCCGCAAATTCACCATAATGCTCCAATACAGTCAGCAGCGGAATTAGAGACTGTTGTGGATTCGTAAGATATATTAATATGTCATCCACAAATGCGGCGATCGAGAACACCTGGGAGTCCGTCCCATAACCACGAATGAGTGGTGAGGAGGCAATTTTTCTTAGGAGGGGATCAATAGCCAAGATATACAAAAGCGGAGATAGAGGACATCCCTGCCTTACACCTCTCTGAATTAGTACCTCCCCCGATTTGGAACCGTTAGCCGTAATATGGGATTTGGGTTGAGCATACAACATATGGAGATAGGCCAAGAAATTGCCCTCGAAACCATATCTCTGCAGAACCGAGAAAAGGTACGGCCAGGAAACACGATCAAAGGCCTTTTCTGAATCGAGACCTATCACTAAAGCTGGGGAACCTTGAGCTAGGGAGGATGCCATTGCAGTCAGCAATTTAATGATGTGCGTACAAGCTGGCCTGTTTTTAACAAACCCAACCTGATGGGCCGAAATGAGATGTGGCAACAACAAGTTTAATCTGGTGGCTAGAATCTTCGCCAGCAACTTTAAATCACAGTTTAACAATGATATTGGGCGATAAGAGGCTGGATAGAGCGGGTCTTTACCAGGTTTGGGGAGAACCGTGATATAGGCAGTGTTAAAGCGACTGGGGAACCCCCCTCTGGTGATAGCGTCGTTATAGAAATCTGTCAGGTGGTCAACAAGTTGATTTTGTAAGACCTTATAGAAATCAAAAGAGAAGCCATCTGGGCCAGGCGCTTTCCCCCTTTTACTTGTGGAGATGGCGGTGATGACCTCCAAAGGTATGATGGGCCTGTTAATGAACAATAGTTGAGCCCTGGTCAGACTGGGTAAGGAAAGACCCTCGAAGAAGGAATCTTCTTCCCCCGCCCCTCCTGTCACATCATCAGTGTAAAGCTGTTCATAGAATTGGCGAAATACTTCACAGATTTCTGTGCGAGTGGTAACCTTAGTGCCTGATTTAGTTCTCATGGCCGGTATAAAAGTTTTTCCCCTATGGGCCCTTACTAGGTTGGCTAGGTGTTTCCCCGCCTTATTCCCATAGCGGAAGAAGTTCCGCTCTGTCACCTGAAACGCCCTCTGTGCCCTCTGGTGTAAGACATTATTCAGATCCCGTAGAACCGTAAAGTATGCCCTTTGAACAGTTGGAGTGGGGTTAAGAACCAAATTCCGCTTTAGGGTACCCAATTTGGCTTCTAATTCCAGAATTTGCTTACTAAGATTCCTCGAGCGCGCTGCTACAAATGAGATAATTTCACCTCTTAAAACGGCTTTCGCCGTTTCCCAAAATAACTCTGGGTTCGATGTGTGTTGACAATTATTATGGGCAAACTCCGTCCATTTTTGTTGCAAAAAAGTTTTAAAAGGCACATCAGAACTAAGAAAACCTGGGAATCTCCACAACCTCTCCCCCCTATCATGGGCATGAAAACTTACATCCACCCAAATCATCGCATGGTCCGACGCCCCCTGCGGCCCAATCACCGCATCCACCACCAGATGAAGCCCCTCTCTGGGCACTAGTATATAATTGATACGGGAGAGTGAAGCATGGGCCCTGGAAATGTGTGTATAGTCTTTCTCTGACGGATGAAGCGTGCGCCAGGCATCCAGGAGAGAAAACTCCGAACACAAAAAAGGAACTCCCTTCCCTCGTCTACCTGGGACTACGGACCCTTGGGGAGTCCTATCAATGCTCGGATCAGCCGGTAAGTTAAAGTCCCCAGCCAGAAACACGAATCCCTTCGCATGTTCAACCAGCTGCTCCAAAACATAAATGAAAAAGGAGTGAGAGTAGGCATTTGGCGCATACACGCTGCACACCGACACTTCCTGGCCATTAAGAAAACCGGTCACCAAAAGGAATCTGCCATCCTCATCTTTCACAATATTGGCGGCTGTGAAGGAGGCACTTTTATTGACCAGTATGGCTACGCCACCTTTTTTCCCCAGCGCAGGAGTATAATAACATTCACCCACCCAGTCACGTTTAAGTTTGCCACTCTCTATGGCCGTGAGGTGGGTCTCCTGAATACAGGCAACTGTAGGCTTGTGAGATTTAAGTTGTTGTAGTATTTTATATCGTTTGACTGGTGACCCCAACCCATTTACATTCCAAGAAATTATTCTGGTATTATCCATCATCAGGCTGGAGTGGCTGACATGAGTTGGGATAAATAAACCATATAATGGCGCCAGGGGGCCGGAAGCTCCCCGTACATCCATGTGTCAAAGAGATATGTGAATTCCCCACTACCCTATAACCAAATGAGAAAGCTTCTAAAAGACACCAACCCTGAGCCAAACTATGCAGATCAGACATGCCTCCCCGGCTACCACCCATGTCACCCAAACACTTCAATAAAATGTTTTGACAAAGAAACCACAATAACCTCACACAGGATCCCCCAAGCCCCCCTCTCCCCCTCCATATCCCAACCCGCCCTCATTTACCCCCCCATCCCTCAGCCCCGTAAAAACCCAAAGAACCAAAACAATACTTCCTAGTCCTTACTACATTCCCCACCCTCGGGAAAGTAGTATTCTTCATGTATATATCCCCTTGAAAATGGGGAAGAGATCACTTCTGCATGTGTTCAGGTGCCCCTTTCCTGCCCCCCTCCCTAGCTGCAGAACAAATAGAAAAGTATAAAATTGTACGCCAGAAAAAATCAGTAAAGAAAAGGACAAAAGTAAAGAGAGCCCTGTAAGCAGCAGTTTCCCCGAGAAACTATAAAAACAATGACTAGTGCCCCCTGGGCTCTCCCAAAACGGCGCTTAACAGCGAGTGCATCATAAAAAAGGAAAAATGAAAAATTAGCTGCACTGTAATTTTGCCCCAAAAGCACATAATGAAAGTAAAGCAAAAGTAAAAAGGAAAAGAAATAGGCAGGAAAACATAAGAGAACAAAACAGACTGTTGCAGCCCAAAGCTCTGATGGTCCCGCTCAACTGGTCCGAAAGCCTAATAATGTTGCGTGCCTCAGTCAAATGTTCCTCGCAACATGATGAGCCTAAGCGGCTCAGTCCGAAGCTACAGTTTAGGAAAGGTGCTGCATCGCTGTCTTCACCTCCTCAGAACTCAGTCCACCATGCTGCAATGAAAAAATTGAAGTAAACCGGGCAGTGCGCTGCCAACCCTCTAAAATGGCCGCTGAACTCGTTGCATCTCTATGGCAGGTTTGTTGTCAAAAACTTCTGAGCTTCCTCCGGTGACTCGAAGAAGGAGATCTTGTTCTCATGCCAAATTTTTAATCGGGCAGGGAACTGCAACGCGAATCTGATCTGTTTTTCAAAAAGAGTAGAGCAGATAGGGGAGAAACCCCTCCTGAGACCCGATACTTTCGCTGAATAATCCTGGAATAAACGAATCTTGGCGCCATCATAAGCCAAGTCTGGAACTTTACGGTATGCTTGCAGCAGAATTTGTTTGTGGGCAAAGTTAAGTACTTTTAGTATCACCATCCGCGGTCTACTATCCCCCTCTTTTCGTTGGCCCAGTCTATGCACTCTTTCTACTCGAAAGACTGAGGCAAGCTCCGGGAGATGAAGGGCCTCAGGGAGCCAGCTCTCCAGGAAATTACCCAAGTTACTTTCAACCAGGGATTCCGGCAAGCCCATGATTCGGATGTTGGATCTTCTAGCCCGATTTTCCAGATCCTCAAGTTAAGAGGAGTGCGCTTCCACAATTTTTTCCAGAGTAGCGATTTTACCCGTAAGCACGAGTGTATCGTCCTCCACGAGGTTCACTCTGCCCTCCAAGCGGTCGAAACGGGGGTTTATTTCGTCCAGCGCGGCTCTCACATCTGCGATTTGTGTAGAGATGGCCCCGAGTTTAGAATCTAGGGCTTCCATCAAAATTGCCTTAAAGTTTTCCGTAAGATCCAGCTCAAGGCCATTCGCTACTGTGGTCGTCGGAGCCGTCGCCATTTTAGGGTCCTCCGCACTTGCCTTGTCCTTGTCTCGTCTCCCAGAGCGTATCGGCATACCCGCAGGTGAGCGCTGCATATAAGTAGTTATAGACATAGAGGACTTTAGTGGGCAAGAAACTGTTGATTGGGAGGGGTTTTTGTGCCGATTTAGTAGCAGATTATACACAAAACGGATCGAGGCACCCGGAGCTCTCCTGGACACAACCGCCTCCGCTCACCACATCACGTGATCTCCCCTTTTGTTCTTTTTACCTTTTATTTTGCAAGTTACTTCAGAGCTTGACCTAAAGTAACTTGCACGTGCCGGCAGCCGGCCGGCACGCGAGGCTCCGGGACAGCAAGGAATGGCGCTATCCCGGCCTGCCCCCAGCCCGCCCCTCCCTGCCCAGAACATGCCCCCGGGCCTGTTCCTTGCAGGAAGGCCGGCACCTATGCGCATACCGGCCTTTATGCGTGTGGCTGGGCCTTTTTTTAAATAGGCTCGGCAAGCGCAAGGCACAGCCACACGCATAAGGGCCAGATTTTATGCACGGGGGGGATTTAAAATCCGGCCGATATAGTTTTTCTTCAAGAAACTCACCTGTCAAGAGTCAAAAGTGATAAAACTGCAGAGGGAATGGGCAGGTCAGATGTATTCCACTCCTTTTTCAATGTGGAACAGAGCAATTGCCTGTGCAGGTTATAAATACAAAAATGGATTGGGATGGCCATTTTATTATTATGCATTGTACTATTCATGCTCAGGAGTTAGTGCTGCTTAATGTTTATGGCCCCAACCAAGATCATGATGTTTTGTTTGCCTCCCTTATCCAGGAGTTGGGGGGCTTTTTTTGGGCTACCTTTATTTATTGGGGCGACCGGATTGCGTGCCTGGATCCTTCCAAAGACAGGGCAGGGGTCATAGAAGACCAGCAGGTACCCAAGGCTCTGATTTCTATGGTTAAAGTGCTCTTTTTTGTGCAATATCTGGAGAGCTAATAATCCTACAGGGAGAGATTATACTTTTTTCTCTGCGTCACACCTTATATAGTCACATTCATTATTTCCTATGCTCTGTTAGACTACGTTCTATAGTTAGGAACTGTGATATCCTTCCTTGTCAACTTTCGGACAATCATCCTATTTTTCTTTCATGGGTGTGTGCTCCACCGTCCCAGGCCTCATGCATGTAGAGACTGAATGTATCTTTGCTGGGACACGAGGATTTCTTGCCGATGATTTCAGTGGTCATTCAAGATTTCAATTCACATCATGACACAGCAATAAATGATCCAGTGTTATGGTGGAGAACTCTTAAAGCTGCGCTGGGGGAAGGATGATCAGTTTTCCCAGCTATGTTAAGAAAGTATGATTGGCAGAGCAGGAGCAGTTGGGCGCATAACTTGAGAAGCTAGAAAAGAAGCATAAAAAAAAACTCTGCCCCTTCGAGTGTATAAGCAACTGGGAAGGGTTAGAGCTCACCTGAGATTGTTGCAAGAAAGTAGGATAGAAAAGGCTAAGCACTTTACTAGACAGAAACACTATGAGCACAGTAATTGAACAGGGGCCCTCCTAGCTGGAGTGGCATGCAAACTATTATTCATAGGTTTCACAAACGGGCTGGTGGGTATGCCACGGATTATAGGGAAATGGGGGACATCATTCAGGAATATTTTCAGTTGTTATATTCTGACTCAGTCTTGTACACCTAGTGTGGCTTAGGAATTCCTGTGAAAAAGTGCAGTTACCAAATTTGACACAGAAGGTGGTTGCGATGTTAAAGGCTCCCCTCACTGCTTTGGAGGTTTGGAGGGCAATTGGGGCCTTACTGACTGACAAGAGTCCTGTTCCGGATGGGTACCAACTAGAGTTTTATAAGAAATGTATAGATGATGTGACACCAGTGTTGGTCGAGCTTTTTAGTTTTCTCCAGGGGACCCCATCAGCAATGGTAGAGCTTAATGATGCTAGTATAATGCTCCTTTATAAAAAGAAGGGGGATGAGTCTGATGTGGGAACATATCGGCCTATATCCTTGCTCATTGAGGATTTGAAAATATTGGCTATGTCTCTATAGCTGCCCATGGAATATATTATGCCCCTTTTGATACATCAGGGCCAGATCGGTTTTAGGAAAGGATGCCAATCTGTGCATAATACACTCAGGCTATTCAATTTGTTACATATCACCAAGGTTTGGAAACTGGCAGGCATGGTGTTATCTCTAGATGTGAACAAAGCTTTTACAGGATACAATGACCTTACCTGTTTGAAGTGTTATGTAAATTTGGATTTTCGAGGAATTTAATCAAAAGATTAGTTTTGTATATTTCTCCTCAGGCCTTTGTCCGGATTAATGACTTCTGCATGCCCAAGTTTCCCATTGCCTGCGGTACTAGGCAGGGATGTCCCCGTTCTCCTTTTCCTTTTAACTTGGCAATAGAGCCCCTTGCTCAAATAATTAGGGACAGTTCATCAATTTCTGGGTTTAAGGTTAAGGGGGCTGAACATAAGATATTCCTATTTTCAGACAATATTTTGCTTTTCTTATCCCGTGTTGATGTGTCAGACCCCATTTTCATGAAGTTTCTAGGGGAATATGGGACGACCTCTAATTATAAAATTAATTTTACAAAGTCCAAAATGATGACTCCGGGAGGTAAAGTGTATATCCCCCTTGGTGTATGTTAAGTTTTATTAGGGTCTTAGAGGGGTTTACTTATCTTGGGGTGGAAGTGTAACACAGATTTTCAGTTTTATACAAATTAAATAACATTCCAGTATTGGAAAGATTTGGAGAGATTTCAAAGAGTGGATGAATTTTTTTCATCTCGTGGGTGGGTTGTATTAATCTGATTATGATGAGTACTCTCTCCAGATTGCCGTATCTGTTCTAACATGTTCCGTGTAATATTTCGCAGGGAATGTCTGCTTCCCTTTGAGGCATGATGCATAGTTTTATTTGGCATGGGGGAATGGAGTGTATTTCTATGGATACTTTATACTGCATGTATTCGGGACTGGTATTGTGTAGATACAGATATTGGATGGATATATTTAGAATGAGCTAAAACTGCAGAATTTTTTATTATTATTATTTATTTAAGTTTGAATCATTTATATGATACAAAAAAAAAAAGAAAATACACCATTTAAAAGAAGAAAAGATAACACATCTTAACTAAAAACAAAGTCCACATCATAAGACAGCAGCTTCCCAAATACAAGCGGTATCATTTACACAAACAAAAGTTTCCAGATGTGCAGATGTGCAGGTGTGCAGATGTGCAGGTTCAAAGAAAGTAAATGTATTCTTCTGATGCTCAACCAGGCATTAACAGGGAAATTTCAGAAAAAAAGTGGTGCCAATAGCCAGAACCCGAGGTTTCAAATTCAAAAACGTTTTCCTCCTATGTTGCATCTCATTGGATACCACTGGAAGTACCAGTATTGTGTGACTGCAAAACAAGGATCTATTACACTTAAAATATTATTGAAGCAACAATTCCTTGTCTTGTAGTAACACAAAGGTTACAACAAAGTTTGCATGAATAGAAATATTATTAGAAGATATCTGTAGGAATAAAGATATATTTTGAGCTATTAAAGGCAGCAAGAACATCAATTTCACCATCTATTACAGCTGGAACCTTTCTCTTGTCAGAAATATAGTAAAAATTTGAAAGGGAAAAAACTTTATCTGAAGAAAATTGTAAGATATCACCATATATTTCTTAAACAGTTCTAGACCAGACAGGAGATGAGTTTTAGGAAAGTTCAACAGATGTTAACTTGCTAGATCTTAATCTATTTTCTATTTGTTCATACATGTAATGAAGAGACAAGTTATCCTTAATCCCTGAAACTATAGAGGACTCTAATGATGATGTAATGTTAGACTGAACACTTTGATTAATATCAGTCTGTGCCAGTCTAGATACAACCTCCTTCGATTTTGAAGATACATCCGTTGAAAACAAAATTATGAAATACAATTGGAAACTGATATCTCAATTCTGGCAACAATTCGTGTTGCATAGCTGTTATCGCAATTTGCGATACACATGCTTATTAGCATAAGGTAACACCCCGTTTTGGTATTGCACAAAGATTCACTTTCTAAAAATAGATATACTCGTATAAATATTTGGGGATTCAGGGGTCTCCACCAGAATATACACTTCAGCTCATTGGGGTATAGTGCACCTGCCCCCCATCTATCCTCCTCCCCCAAAGGTGTGAAGCTCCAAAAATGGGGTTCAGGGGAAAAAAAAAACCTGGACCTTTCAACCCCCTCCCTCACCCCTCCTCAAACCTTAAAAATGCAAATGTGGTCCAATGATGGGGCCGGGGTTTCCCCTAGCACCCTGCCTGGTCAACATCATTATTCAAAATGGCACTAACCTGATCTTGCCCCTATCACCTGACTGGGGCAAGGTCCAGGGATTGGTACATGGCCCAGTCACATGTCAGAGGCAAGGTCAGCTTGGCACCATTTTTAATAATGGCGTTGACTGGGTGGGGTACTAGGGGATACTCTAGCCCCATGGTTGGAACGAATTTGTAATTATAAGGTTCAGGGGGTTGTGAGGTGCAGGAGGGTGCAGGCTGGTTCCCTGAACTCCATTTTTTGGAATTTCACACTTTTGGAGAAGAGGAGGATGAGGATGCCAGGGGTGGGAAGAATGGGTACACTATACTCCAATAAGTTGAGGTGTTTATTGGAGTGGGAAGCTGGGGATCCATGAACCCCCGATTACTTTTAATTTAGAACTTTGGAGGGGTGTCGCTGCTGCACGTGAATGTTATACTTTTTTATAGACATGGAGGAGAAAGGACCACTTCGAGTGGTGGCCCTAGGTTGAGCTGGGGGTCAGCCCTGATACCCTGCTCAACCATTTCTTTCACCGCAGCATTTTTTTTTTAGGTTGTGCCATTTAAGGTGATGATAGCTCCTTGAGGTTGGGGTCACCATTGCACCTAAAAGGCTGCTTGCCACGTTCTTTTGTCCCATGGTTTTTGGCCACAAGACAAAGAATGCACCATAAAACTGCAATCGTGTTTCAGGGGAGGGGCCCCACTATCACAGCAACACCTCCCTATGATAGTGGGACCCCCCCCACCCCCACCCTCCCCGTGAAAAAAATTGCATCTTAGTGGTTCTGGGCCTTAGATAACCAGATATCTATCTTGAAATTTCCCAGCACAGAAATAAATACTGATCCTTTTTAATAACCAGCAAAACTACTTTGTGCTCTCAGTACTTTTTCAGGAGTACTCACACACACTTCCCTACAGCAATGGTATCAATTTACCAAATGGGAAAAATGTTTATCGGAGAATGATGCACAGGTAATGAAGGAAAAACATCATGACAAAAGTCCAGGCAAAATAAAAATAGATAAAACCTTTTAACAAGAACAAGAAAAGTATGCAAAGTAGCATGACAAGACAGGTGAACAATGGGATAGCAAGCCATAATATGTAAGAGCCCAGAGAAAGGACACTGCTCACTGAGGGGTAGATTTTTAAAGTTATGCGCGGGGCGTAGATTTGTTCGTGCAACCTGGTGCAAACAGATCTATGCCTGATTTTATATCATGCACGCGCCGAGCCAAGCAGCCTGCCTCCATTCCCTCCGAGGCCGCTCCGAAATCGGAGCGGCCTCGGAGGGAACTTTTTTTCCAGCCCCCCCCCCACCTTCCCCTCCCTTCCCCTACCTAACCCACCCCCCAGCCCTAACTAAAGCCCCCCTACCTTTGTTGAGAAAGTTACGCCTACCTGAGGCCGGCTGCCAGCGCGCCATTCCCCGGCCCGGAGGCTGGTTCGGAGGCCTCAGCAATGCCCCTGGGCTGGCACCACGCCCATGGCCCTGCCCCCGGAACGCCCCCGAATGCCACACTGCCCCGACATGCCCGCCAAGCAAAGCCCCGGGACTTACGTGCGTCCCGGGGCTTTGCGTGCCCCGGCGGCCTATGCAACATAGATGCGCCGGCACGCAAGTCCCCTGCGCGCGTAAATCTGGCTGGATTTACGTGCGCAGGGCTTTTAAAATCTGCCCCTATGTAACTAGCATACAGCAGTCACCAAGCACAGTATCTCTCTGTACTTTGAGCCCAGCAAAGTTGCCCACAGTAAGCATACTGCTAATATAAGCATAGAGCATTAATGGACAAATAAAAGACCAATAAAAAAAAATAATAATAATTAATTGTTTAGTACAGCGGGACGCATTCATAAATGCTGGTGTTGTATTGCCAATACCTACAAAAACCTTCTCAACAATAACATCTGCTTGTTGCAAGAGGTGACTCTGTTTTAAAAATTAAAGGTGATGTCAAGAGCTGTTTAATAAGTAGCTGTCTGGGCACATCCCATTTGCTATTACAAGCCTAACCAATTTGATAAGATAATTACTTTTTAACCTTGTATGAATTAACATCTCATTGACTTAATTATTAATGCTAATTATGCTATATGCCATGTATACTCATCAGCAGTTCTCCATGTTACCTTTGAAATGGATGCTTAAGGTTATAGTAATAACAAGGTTAACTGAAAAGAAAATGAATACATTAATTATTGGTAGGGACTGACTTGATGACTTTGTGATTAATCTCATATGAAAGACATAGTTACAGATACCGTAAATAATAGTAACATATTAACATAGTGAATGATGGCAGATAAAGACTAACATTACCTATTTAGTCTGCCCGGCAAGGGATTTAGAGTGGGAACTGCTGCTCAATGCACGTTACCCCCCTCGCCTTCTATTTTAGGATTTTCTCAAGAATTGTTATGCCTTTCAATGACATGGGCTGGGAGTATTAAACTCAGTTTGGCTTTTTGAGGGTGAATAGTGAGAAATATTAATTTTAAAAATAATCTTTTGCCATAAAAAAAAAAAAGAGATACAGCAGAAAGAAAAGAAAAAAATATCCGGCATAGCCTGGAAAAAGATATTTGGTGACCACCCTGTCACTCTGCCTACACATCTGCCTACAAACACCCGTTCAGCCAAATAAATTGCCATGTTTTATTCCCTTCTGGCAGCCTTTATACTTGTATATACTTACAGTATTCTTCCTCAAAACTGTCATAAATCCAGGCTGATATTTTGCCATAGCCTTACAACTCCTGTTACTTCTTATTGAACCAATTTTGACACGCCATCAAGCCCTGTCCCCCTTCCTCTCTCTATTCTTGCCAATACCTCCCAACCCCCATCATCTCTCTCTCTCCCTTTCTCCTCGATGTAAGCGGGAGGAAAAGGACACAGTTGTCCACATCACCAGGGTGTGAATAATCCACGGCTCTGGGAGTCGCAGGCTGGAATCTGCAGCATTCCTTTTGGACCGGCACTGGTATGACTCCAAATTAAGACCAGTATATAAGTATCTCTCAGAACGTCTACAGCTGCTGGTCCAACAAACGTCTTGGCATTCATCCCGCAGGAGCTTTCTTCAGCTGGCCTCTGATCCCGACCCTGTTTCAGTGTTTCTGCCTTGAAATCTGGTTCCAGTGTTCCTTCCCAGCAATATGGCTTCAGTATTTCTACTCTTCTATCCAGTTCCGGTGCTCCTATTCCACATCTCTCTCCTGGTTCTTAAGACGGAGGCCCCAAAATAAAAAAAAATTTAAAATGTAAAAAAAAAAAAATTTAAAATCTGCCCGTGGGTTGGAAGACAGATGCTCAATTTTGCCGGTGTCCGTTTTCCGAACCTGAGGCTGTCAGTGGGTTCGAGAACCGGCACCGGTAAAATTGAGCGTCGGCTGTCAAACCCGCTGACAGCCGCCGCTTCTGTCAAAAAGGAGGTGCTAGGGACGCGCTATTGTCCCTAGCGCCTCCTTTTACTGCGGGCCCTAATTTGCATACAGGCCAATACTGAATCGCGTGCCCAGGACACTGGCCTGTGCACGCATCGGGAGAGCGGGCGCTCATCGGCTCCTTCGTGACTTTTACTGCATCGGCCCGTATGATAAAGACTAATGCTGCATGTTAGAAGACCTTAAAAAGCATAAAATAAGTAAAAAAGTCATAAAATGGGTAATAATAGATGTCTTTTTTCACTCCGTATATGCTATGCCAAATAGCCAGGTTTTGAGATCATGTTTAAACCTTTTAAAATTTGTTTCAAGCCTCAATTCCTATGGTAATGTGTTCCAAAGTTTCGGTCCTGCTACAGATACTAGAGATGTGAATCAGAACCGGAATCGGTTCGGATTCCGGTTCCGATTCACATTGTGTTTGGGTTTTTTCGTCCGGCCTGATCGCAGTTTTGTTTATCTGCTGCGCCCGAGCCGATAAACAAAAAACCCACCCCGACCCTTTAAAACTAATCCCTTAGCTTCCCCCACCCTCCCGACCCCCCAAAAAAATTTTTACAGGTACCTGGTGGTCCAGTGGGGGTCCCGTGAGCGATGTCCCGCTCTCGGGCCGTTGGCTGCCACTAATAAAAATGGCGCCGATGGCATTTGCCCTTACCATGTGACAGGGTATCTGTGCCATTGGCCAGCCCCTGTCACATGGAGGGAGCACTGGATGGCCGGCGCCATCTTTAAAAATGGTGCCGGCCATTTTTTGAATCCAATGGCGGCAAGGCATGCACAAGGTGCATAATTGTGCACCCCCTTGCACCCGCTGACCCATGATTTTATAACTTGCGTGTGTAACAATTTGCACATAAATCAGGAATAAACACGGAGGCAGTCAGGAATTTTATAAAGTATACACATGTGCCACTTCTGATAATATTTAATTGTATGTGTGCCATTACCTCCACCAGGTCACACATGTTTTTATCAGTTCACCTACATCCTCCGGCACTCTAGCCTGGACCCCCACCATTTCACTCAGACCTCCAACTCAAATACTACAGACCAATGTGATTTAACTTACTGATTTTAGCTTATTGATTTGTTATACTGCATTTCAGAAGCAATCACTCAGTTGTTTGAATCAATTAGGAGGTGTACCAATGTAAGGACAAGTTTGGTTATGCATGTGCATATGTAACAGCAACTCATGTGTGTACTTCTGTACCCTGCCCCAGACTGCCCCAGTCTGCCCCCTCTGGCAGGCGTAACTCCACAAAATAAGGTGGGGGGGGCGGGGATTTAGTTAGGGCTGGGGGGTGGGTTAGATAGGGGAAGGGAGGGAAAGGTGGGGGGGGCCAAAAAAAAAGTTCCCTCCAAGGCCGCTCTGATTTCGGAGCGGCCTCGGAGGGAACGGAGGCAGGCTGCTCGGCTCAGAGCGCACAGGTTACACAATTGTGCACCCCCTGCGCTCACCCACCCTGGATTTTATAACATGCATGCGGCAGTGCATGCATGTTATAAAATCGGGCGTAGATTTGTTCACGCCGGGTTGCGCGAACAAATCTGCGCCCTCGCGTAAGTTTAAAGATTCTTATTTTCCCAGTAGGACAAAATGGTGGGGAAATTCTAGTGAAATACCACCTTTCAAAGCAGCTTTACCTTTCTTTATGAGGCTAGGCCAACATTCAGTTCTGCAGGCCTGAAATGGTCCAACAATCGAAAAGACCCTAGACACTCTGAGGTACATTTTAAAAACTCTACACGTGCATCAATTGGGGGATGCACATACAAGCTGCGCACGCCGACTAAATTTTAAAAGCCACCCAGATGCACATGTATCTCCTACAGCATGCACATCTTGCTTGATTTCAAAAAGGGGTGTGGTCTGGGCAGGAAATGGGTGTTTTGGGGCATGGCCAACAAATGTGTGCATACATACTTATGTGCTCTAGCGTGCACCCAGACCCACTGCCATGTAGGTTTACTTCTGCCAAGGAGGAGGTGCAAGTTTAAAAAAAAACCAGCCATTTCAGAGGGGTTTAAAGGGTCTAAGGTAACTAGAGGGGGTTGGAGAAATTAATTGTAGACTGGGTGAACTGTTGAAACTGGTCATGGCGTGGATGCGCATCCATTTTAAAATCCCCTGACCTACATGCTAGAAACTCAATTTATGCGGCTAGGTGCACGCATACTTAAAATTGCATGCACATGTGCAAGCACCCTAACTATTTTATAACATGTGCACTTATGTGTGCGCAAGTTAGAAAATGGGTGCACATTTCTTCACATGCTTCAATGTGTGCCCACATTCCACTTTGAAAGTTACCATCTCTGCCATTATCTTTCTAAAGATGTTTCTTGACCTCTGATTTACATTGTACATCAAGGACTCCCTATGTATTAGCCTCCAATTTGGCTACAACAACATTTACACAATTCTGCAGATCAGCTACCTCTGCTGGATTTGATGCTTCAGGTTTCCTCAGGAGGCTCCAGTCCTAGCTGCTCGAGGGTGTAAAATGGTTCCATGCAGTTCAGCCAGCTTTGTTGTCTGTAAGTGTTCAAGGATTGGAGTAATGTATAATTGGTAATGACTGAAGAGAGCTGCTCAGTCGAGATTCCAGGAATGATCTTATTAGCTGCGGAAACAATTGGGGGCCACATAGCAATTGTACTGTTTCAGGGGACAATTTTCAAAAATTTTCACTCAGATAAACGTTTACCTACATAAAATGACCTTTTGAAAATTGAATCCTTCCCCCATGCGGTTAAAATTCTGTTTTCTGTTTCGCAGTAATCGTATATTTGCCCATGGAGAACAGAGGGTGGGTTTTGGGGTAGGGTTAGGTTGGGAGAGGAAAAGTAGGCATGATTTAATTATTAAATCACCATGTGTACTTTACGGCATATACTTTGAGCCTTCCATAAAGCAAGTGAAAATTCATTGGATATTGTTGTATCCATGGTGTACAAAAAAGTGCATTTTCAGAAGGAAACTCCATGGGAATTTTCCCTTTTAAAATAAGCTTTCAAGACTGAACATTGTGCCATTAGTGTAAAAGACATGTTGAATGGTTTTCTCTACATTCAGAGTAAATCCAGATCAATCTGCCTTAGGTATATGCCATCTTGGCACTCATCTTAATTGTATGCTACAGATTACAACCCCCACATGAGTAATAACTTGTCTATGCTGGCTGAGTGAGAAGTCTGTATCAAAGAAAAGTGTAGGTATTGCCCAAAATGGAAACATCTTCTCATGCTTAAGAATTCTAACATTGACAGCTGAACCTGCAATGAATATGTTTAGTGGTGAATTTACATAAGAAACTCCCCCGAAGCAGGCAACACATGTGGTTGCTGAAACATCGACTTTGGGATATCTCCAGTGCCTTTTTCATGGTGATTCTAAGTATCATGGTGTTCCTTTCTGGGAAAGTGCATCATCTCCTGTAACTGCTGAAGGAACGGACTGCCATCTTATTCCTATTCTCGTTTGGATTCTGCTATGAATCGCCAATCTAGATAGCCCAGTGTATATTGTTTATTAACCTTTTGAGGTGTTTTTGAAACCATTGTTTTGCTCAATTATACACTTTTCAAGTTAAAAAAATGTTTTTAATAAAAGGGACATATACATAATGGGGCAGATATTAAAACCTGCACGCGGGCACAAATTTGTTCGCGCAACCCGGCGCTAACAGATCTACGCCCGATTTTATAACATGCGAGCGCAGCCGCACGCATGTTATAAAATCCAGGTCGGCACGCGCAAGGGGGTGAACAATTGTGCAACTTGCGCACGCCAAGCCGCGCAGCCTGCCTCCGTTCCCTCCGAGGCCGCTCCGATTTTGGAGCGGCCTCGGAGGGAACTTTCCTTCCGCCCCCCCCCCCCACCTTCTCCTCCCTTCCCCTACCTAACCTGCCCCCCAGCCCTACCTAGAACCTCCCGTTACCTTTGTTGAAGAAGTTACGCCTGCCTCCTGGCACGGCCGGCCCGCAATCCCAGGCACAGCGGCAAATGGCCACTGTGCCTGGAGGCTCAGGCCTCGCCCCGCTCCCGGACCGCCCACGCCCCGCCCCTTTTTGCAAGCCCTGGGACATACACGCATCCCGGGGCTTGCACACGCTGCCAAGCCTATGCAAAATAGGCTCGGCACACGCAGGGGCAGGCAGGAGCAGCTTTTCGGGAGTTACACGCGTATCTTACGTGCGTGACCCTTTGAAAATCTGCCCCAATATATATATATATATTTTTTTTTTTTTAAGGTGGATGATTAAAACTGTGTGCAATGAAATGCTAGTGATCTAGTGTAGCGGATTATAAGCACTTAACCTGACATCTATGTGCATAAAAATGCCTGTGATCCAATATGGCAGATTGAAAGCACCAATTTAATTGTTTTTCACCCACTCTGGACTATTAGATTGTGTGGGAAGTCTAACAGGACAGTCCAGGACAGGCATATAGAATCCCTTTACCTTCTAATGAGATAAAGGTGATATCACGGTTATATTTCCTCCAATATCTTGCAGATTGAAAGGTTATACAATGTTTCTATTTTTATTTTCTATTTTTACATTTATGCATAGCCTTTTTTTCAAGAAGACTGAACATGGCTTGCATGTGTATTATAAAATACACAATAAAATCAACAATTTAAAAAAGAGAACATATAAACACAAAAACTAGCTACACCTTCCCTCATCCATAATCTCCCCTCCTTTCACATAGATGGGTAGAGGAGAAACTATTCCCAGATATTTACCTCCACTCCTGAACCCCCCAGTTGCTCCCAAAGGGATGACTCTCTTTGATACAGCCCTATGCAGCACTCTACCAGTCAGGGCCGGTAGGAGGCATTAGGCAAACTAGGTGGCCATCTAGGGTGCCGGAAGTGAACGAGGCACTGTGGTTCAACAGCAGGGAATGAGTCTTGTGCTGGGAGGTAAAGGTGAATGGCACCGCGTAATGGAGCTCTGGAGGTGCAGATACTGTGAATCGCGTGGGGGGGGGGAGAGAGGGGGAATGTGATGGGGTGATGACATCAATCCCTAGGGTGGCTGGAAACCCTCGCAGCAGCACAGCCACCAGCAGTGATCTTCTACCTTTGGCTGGTACACAAAGAAATGAAATATGGCATTGTCATATGCAACACAAACATCTGGACCGATACTCAGTCCATCAGAACTTTCGCATTGTTATCATTTACATAATAACTCCATTTGGTAATATGACCATTAATTTCTTAGATATGCAGTTGAATATTGAGGAGATGGAAGAACTGGATTAGTCCATTCTTCATTAAAGGATTTGTAAATGTTCACAACTGTCAGCTCTCCATATCTTGATTGTTCTTGTGGCAATTCCTCTATGTTCCCTATGAGGTATAATATAGCTGGTAATTTCATCTTTCACATGAGATACAAGACCAGATTTTACAAGATGTAGGTTTGTGACAAATGTATAAATATACATCTTATAATGACATTCATGAAATCAAAACTGGAGATAGCTACGTAACCAATCCTGTATGTCCAGGGAGTTCTTCAAATTTCCTAGATTATAGTAACAGGCCTGGATTTTAGTACACATCTATTAGGTCTGTGCCCAGGACAGGAAAATCCTAAGCCACCAAAGTTTGCAAACTGTTGCAGGACATGGATCCAGGTCACAGCACCTTGTTATCTTCCCTATTGAATGATATCATTATGAATTCAATTGAAAGTTGCACGCACAGTCCCAGCACTTTATGTGGGGTCAGAGCTCTTCTTGGCCGTATCAGCCCACCAACTCTGCAGCTCTTACTGTATGGCAGAGGCTTCTAAATAAGGGCCAGATAGCTGAGATTCATTCTGGGCAGTGTCCAACCTTCCTAGGAAGAGGGAAGGGGAGAGCAGCACTGACAATGCCTAGGGGGAGCAATAATCAAAATCAGTCACTGTACAGTTAGAACTCTTGCTGTGTCTGCATAATGTACAATACAGTAGTACTCAACTCAATCTGATTGGAATGCTCCCTCATTCCTGCTTATCAGGAGAGTCCCTTTTCTTTGCCAGGTCTATGTGAGATATACTGGCAAGCTCACATATCTAATAATGCAATTCCTCCAAGATGGCTGAACAGGGAGTTAACAGAGTCACATTCTATTCTGATCTAGTGAGAATTCCCGCTTTGTCCTGTTATCTTGACTGAGACCAGTGAGGTCATGCCAGGTACCTGGAGATGTTATCCGCTTTGTGGCTAAAGAATTCTGACATGCATTATAACATCATTAGAATAGCTCACATTGTTTACAAATGTATGAATTTTGCTGAAATACTCCTGTGAGGTTTGCATATAGTCGAACATCAGAACATTTGGTTCTGCATCTGGTTGGCAAACGTGATTACAATAAACACTGAGATTTACTTTTCCTAATGCAATAGCTTAAGCTCATTTAGGAATTCATGTGTACTCTTCTATTGGAATATCTCTTGTGTAATGAGAATTTTGTTTAAAAACACTTCTAATAAAGGTCAACGTACTGAAATCAGGTAAGTAAACAATATTTCATTCATAAATAGTATATTCATGTGAAATAAACAGTGTCTAGAAAACAGCTTCTATAAAGAATGTTTTGTAGAGAAATGTTGGTGCTTTGTTAACTTGAGTGAGTTCATTGTCCTGGAACTAAAATATTCAGTGCATGAACTTATACATTTTCAACATAAAAGTGCTAGACTGACTTTCATACAAAGAGAAAGGTTTATGCTTTTTTGTTTTTCTTACGATTGCTAAATGCCCTCCAGGTCCAATTACCAGATTACTGTCAACAGAAGAAAAGATAACCTAGCAGTCCTGGAAAAGCTGAAACCAGGAAAGCACATTAAAGAAAAATAAACTTGATATAACTACCACAGACTCTGACAGGATTAAACACCTTATTCTGGGAGAACTGAAACAAATGAAAGCTATTATCTTTTTTCATGAAATATCATGCACTCATATCCTTTTGCCAAAAGATCTGTGTCAAATCCGTGATTAGAATTCTGTGGCCAGGGATTATCACCAGTAGATCTTAATTTGAGTAAGGTTTCTCACAGAGCTTGTCTCTTCTCAGCAGCTGTTTTGCCGTTTACATTTTTATCTTTACATTTCAACTAATATTATCTTAATAGAGAGGTTTTTTCCAAGACTTGTAGTCTCTGGGGTGTAATGTACGCTTCACTACCAAAACAAGTAATTCAACCTCAGAAGCACTTCTGTGGTCATGAGATGAGGTTGTTTGTAAAGGAACTGTTTGTTCAAATGCTGAACTAAAAATGAAGCAGTTAATCTAAGGAGTACTGACAGACAAAATGTAGCGGCAATAAAAGCTAATTGCCTGTTAGCTGCAACTTTATTTTTATAGAGTAAGAGCTTCAATCATAGCCTAAAAGCAACTTTTATTTGGGAAAGGTGCTAGTATCTGTCTTACTGCACAGATCATGAAGAACCTTGGTCTAATCTGAATATACAGCAACCTCCTTCCCATCCTCAACTCTCCTTCCAGTTCCTAAAGTGTAAGGATGTGCATGCATTTTGTTCTGTTCATGACTTTATGTGCATACATTTTTTATAAACATGAAATCTTATTTTATTGCATAAAATCGTGTCTATGCACATAGGGGCGGATTTTAAATGCCCTGCGCACGTAAATCCGGCCGGATTTACGTGCGCAGGGCCCTCGCGCGCTGGCGCGCCTATTTTGCATAGGCCGCCGGTGCGCGCAGAGCCCTGGGATGCGCATAAGTCCCGAGGCTTTGTAAAAGGGGCGGGGAGGGGGCATGTCGGGGGCGTTCCCGAAACGATGTGGCGTTTCGGGGGCGGGCCCCGGCATTTCGGGGCCGGGCCCGGGGGCGTGGCGCCGGCCCGGGGGCATGGTCGAGGCCTCTGGACCAGCCCCCGGGTCGGGTGACAGCGTGCCAGCAGCCTGCTGACGCGCGCAGATTTACGTCTTCTTTTAGCAGGCGTAATCTTCCAACAAAGGTAAGGGGGGGGTTTAGATACGGCCGGGGGGGGGGGTGGGTTAGGTAGGGGAAGGGAGGGGAAGGTGGGGGGAGGGCGAAGGAAAGTTCCCTCCGAGGCCGCTTCGAAATCGGAGCGGCCTCGGAGGGAACAGGCAGTGCGCGCTGGGCTCGGCGCACGCAGGTTGCACAAATGTGCACCCCCTTGCGCGCGCCGACCCCGGATTTTATAAGATACGCGCGGCTACGCGCGTATCTTATAAAATCCAGCGTACTTTTGTTCGCGCCTGGGGCGCAAACAAAAGTAAGCGATCGCGCAAATTTTTAAAATCTACCCCATACTGTATTATGTTGTATATAAATGCATTTTACATATGTAAGTAATAAAACAAAACAAAATTAAGAAACATAATGAAAATAAGAAGAACAAAACAAATAACACTTTCCCTACTAATGTGCTTGTAGAAGGAAGTCTCTTTCAGATGACATCTCTGTATCACAGTTACGAATTACCGGTATGAAGGATTTCCATGTAGCCAGAAATCTATATCAGTGCTTCTCAATCAGTGCCTGGAAAACATTAAGCCAGCCCGATTTTCAGGATATTCACAATGAATATGCATGGGAAAGATTCTATGCAAATCTATCTCATTCTGAATATCCTAAAAAACCGGGCTGGCTTAGTGTGTCCCAGAGACTGAGTTGAGAAACCAGTGACGTCTATGAATCATGTGCATGAGTAGCCATAATGGGCAAGGTTATCTCACTAATGTTAGAGTAGGGCATGATCACAAATGAAGGGTCATGTTCCATATGTTCCAAAGTACCACTCATAGAAAAAAACATTCTGCATGGTAAAATAAATAGCCCTGTATGCAGCACCACATCTTCAGGGACTGTACAAACCTACGGGCTTGTTTACTAAAGGTGTTCTCCCATCTTGTGTCTATGGGAAAAGTGCTTAGTAATTTAGTAAACAGAGCCCTTAGATTTCAAGTGCTCTGGAGATAGGGAACTTACCCTACAGTACCTGAATGTGACCTGCCTTGAGCTATCAATGGAAAGGCATGGACTAAATCTAAAATAAATAAAATTCCATTTTGGTTTATTTCACTGAAAGAAAATATTTAGGTTATTTTATGGAGGAAGAGGAAAGGCGGGAAATCAAATAACATTTATTTATTTATTTAGGAAACTTATATTCCACTGATCCTCCGGTCTCAGCAAATTACAACAAAACATACATATATTCAATGAAAATTACAAGAACTTAAAAAAGCAAAAATACCTTCATAGCACCAACGTTACTGGTAAAAGAAAAAATCCTTCCTTTTATTTGCTGATTTTCTAGTATGTATTTTCAAAAAAAGAGAAAGCAAAAACAGATAATGGCCTGGTGCAATTCTCCTGCAGGACTGGCGCCCGTGCTTTGCTCAGAAAGATAGCAACAAAGATGATACGCATGGGACAAAATCATTCCTTCCCGGTAGTTTGGGTCTATCCTAGAAATTGCTTCAAAAAAGAATAGTACTAGTTTGATAGCACAGAAAATATGAAGAGCAAAATAGAAAAAAAGCTTAGGTATGTGTTGCTGCTGATTTTGCAATATTTGTCTATTTTTATCTGGAGTGTAATATAGCAGTAACTTGTGCATCACAAAGGACGCCATCAGCTGTGCCATTAAAAATGCAGACGCACATTTAATAACCTCTGCAGTTCTGAGAACAGCAGGGCTGCGTCTAGTAAGATGCAGCTGTCTAAAAAAATAAATAAAAAAGCATTGTTATCATGTACACAACTTATAATATCTGGTTTGCTTTATCTTCTTTTTTCTTCTTTTACAGTCTCAGCACTGAAGACTTGCTAAAAGTCTCTTGCACGACAGTCTGCAAATGTAGAAATAATAGGACTTTTACTGCACATGGGGTGCCTCTAATGTGTTCATGTTACAAAAGGGGAGGTTACATTGTTGTTTGTCTTTTAAAAGACAGCAAAAAGAGAAAAACTGTGTAAAGGTTTGTGAGCCCCCTCAAGAAGCTGCAGAACTTATAAAGCCCTAACATGGGTGCTAAGCTAGGATATCAAATTGGGATTCATAGGGAGGCTCATTTTGAATAGCGTGCCTAAGTAGGCACATACTAGGGATGTGCAGCCCCAAATTTTTCGGTTCAATTTGTTTTTTTGATTTGAGGAGAGGGGATTTTATTAGTTGCATTCAGTTCATTTAATGTTTTTTATGATTCAGTTCATATGCCAAACCAAAAAAAACCCAAAAACCCCAAACATTTTTTTAAAGAAATAAAAAACAAAAAACGTTGCCTCTGGCAGACGTAGCTGGACCTTCCTGAACTGAAAACACTGCCTAGGCATGGACCAGGGCTGGGGCCCAGGTTCTCCCCATCTGTAAAGTTGCCAGGATCGGAGAGGTCCCACCACGGTTCCTAGCTGTCCCTTTCCTGGATCTGCTGTAAATGGGCAGGAGCAAGATCTAGTCACTGATGGAAGGAGCCAAAGTGATGTCACTTTAATGCCATCTTCTGGGTGGAGAATGCTATTTTTAAAGCACGGGACTAAAGCAGGAGTGACTGAGCCTTGCTTCTTGCCATTTACAGTGAATTTGGGAGGAGGATCAGTGAGGTCCAGTGTAAGAGCTCCCTAGCAACTTTGGAGATAGGGTGAGCCCAGGCTTAGGCCTCGGTGCTGTCCCAGCCTTGGCACTGAGTCAGGCTTAGCCCAGGCCTAAGACTTAGTGCCAAGCCCAGGCCTAGATCTTGGAGCTGCGCCAAGGTCTCAGCACCAGTCCAAGGCATCAGAGCCACTGTAGGTTCATTTTGAAATTGAAAAAAAATCCCATAATGGTCTTTATCTGCTGGCATATATTTGTTAAGAAAACTAGTTTCAGTTCATGCCATTCGGAACAAACCAAAAGTGGCCTCATTCGTTGCATTTTTGGCATTTGTTAAAAACAAATGCACATCCAGAGAACATACATGCATGCTGTTGGAGTACATAAAGTTTTGCCCGTATTTTATAAACTATGTGGCTTTTGCTGCACAATTTATAAAATGCACATATCTCCACTTCCCAATATATGCGTGCTCGAGCACCATTTTGTGCATACATTTTATGCACACATAAGTTAAGTGCGTACAATTTCCAATTCCAGGAATGTGTGGGGACATCAGCAAAATGGTAGTGCAGGCCTGTAAGCCCAGTTTTTGCCTGAGTTGACAGCGGCAGATGAGGGCTTTCTCTACCCCTTCCCCCCCCCCTCCCCCGCTTGGTGTTGGGAGGAAACACGGGAGAACGTCCCAGCCCTGGAAGGACCTTTTCCATCACTACACCCAGTGGGTTTCCTACCCCCAGAGGAAAAATACTTTGATGAGGTAGACTCAGAAGCAAGTGTGGTTAGGC
The DNA here is from genome assembly GCF_901001135.1 of Rhinatrema bivittatum. Classification (NCBI taxonomy): domain Eukaryota; kingdom Metazoa; phylum Chordata; class Amphibia; order Gymnophiona; family Rhinatrematidae; genus Rhinatrema; species Rhinatrema bivittatum. The sequence goes on along the minus strand of NC_042617.1, from coordinate 149,436,425 downwards.
ATGGGCAAGGTGGATGCTGGTGGGAACTAAGGGGGGAACTTGTACGCTTTTCTATGCAAGATGGTGTATTACAAATAAAGAAGAGAAAAAGGTTGTCCTGGATTAAGAGAAATCTAGCAGGTGGTCACATTCTGTGGTAGGCAGCTGGGAAGAATCCTTATAAGTGGGGACAGTATAACTGGGCAGACCAGCGAGTGTGTGTGTGGGGGTGACCTATCACCCCATACAGTTACCCCAGTCACCACAAACATGTGACCAGGCTGCCTTTCTCTCTCCCACGTCACCCCAGTCACTTCCCCTCTCACCAGTCACTCCCACACATAACAGGCTGCAACTCTCTCACCAGTCACCACCCCAAGCAAACTCTCTCCTACCTGTCCCCCCAGTCATCCCCCCATCTCACTGGTTACTCCCCTCATACCAGGCTGCCTCTCTTTCACCAGTCACCACCTCAACCAGTCTCTCTCCCCCACCTGACACATCATACAGTCACCACGGTCACTCCCCCTCTCATCAGTCACCCCCACACACCAGGCTGCCTCTTTCTCACCAGTCACTACCCCAACCAGTCTCACTCCCACCTGTCACCCCATACAGTCACCCCAGTCATCCCCATCCCATCAGTCACTACCCCCCCCCCACACACACACACACACCAAGCTTGCTCTCTCTCACCAAGCATAACCCCAATCAGTCTCTTCTATATGACACCCCATATAGTCACCCCAGTCTCTTTCCCACCTGTCACCCCATACAGATATCCCAGTCACTCCCCCTTTCACCAGTCACACCCCACATACTAGGCTGCTTCTCTATCACCAGTCACCACTTCAACCACTCTCTCTCTCCCCCAGCTAACACACTATACAGGTACTAGTCACTCCCCTCTCACCAGTCATCCCACACACCAGGCTGCCTGTCTCTCACCACTCACCACACCAACCAGTCTCTGTCCCACATGTCACCCCATACAGTCACCCCCTTCTTACCAGTCACACCCCACATAATAGGCTGCCTCTCTCTCACCAGTCTTTCTCCCACCTGTCACCCCATTCCCTCACCCCAGTCACTGCCTTCTTACCAATCATCCCGCATATACCAAGCTGGCTGTCTCTCACCAGTTACCACCTCAACCAGTCTCTCTCCCTGGCCTGTCCCCACATACAGTCATGCCAGTCACTCCCCTTCACACCAGTCACTCCTACATATACTAGACCGCCACTCTTTCACCAGTCACCAACCTATCCAGTCTTTCTTCCACCTGTTACCCTATACAGTCACTCCCCCCCCACACACACACATCAAGCTGCCTCTCTCTTACCAGTCACCATCTCAACCAGTCTCTTTCCACGACCTATCACCCCATACTGTCACCCCAGTCACTCCCCCTCTCACCAGTCACCCCACACACCAGGCTGCCTCTCTCTCTCATCACTCCAACCAGTCTCTGTCCCACCTGTCACCCCATGCAGTCATCCAGTCACTTCCCCTCTCACCAGTCACCCATACACACAGCAGGCTGCCTCGCTCTCACCAGTCACCACCCCAATCAGTCTCTCTCCTACTTGTCACCGCATACACTTCCCCTCTTACCAGTAAACCCCCCCCCCCCCCCCAAACACTCATGTAGCTAAGGAAATAGCCAATGGGAATTCAATACCATTTCTCTAGCTAACAATCTACTCTCCCAAGTGACACTTTTTAACTTATCAGCAGTAACATTTTCAGTTAGTGCGCAGTAACTAGAGTCAGCACTAATATCCAGTTAGTGGGTTTTAAGTCCCATTTGTGCACACTAAAACAAAATACTAATTTTTACAAAATTTCATCATCTTAATCTTTCATTTTGTGATGCTCCCAAAACAAGTCGAAATAGACAATTTCATTTAAAATGAATGCACATTCCTAACGTTAATTCATCTTGTTTCAAATAGGCAGGGCTATTTTGTGTAAACAATTGCTTTGTTCTTGGATTCTCAACAGCTGTGCCAGAATATGGCCATTCAGAGTGACCTTAGGGGGTTGGTGGCAGAAGTGGATAGCAGATAAGAGTGGACAACAGATGTGGCTAGTACCTCCCTTTAAACCAATCAGAACTTCTCATGTTCAGGTCTAATTCCTTCCCCTTATTAAATTTTACTAATAGAAAAGTTTATTTCTCTTTACCTCTGGTATGAAGTGTTCTTGCTTGTGTTGCATCCGTCAGGCTCAGACGACTTCACCTGACATGCCTCACCTTTCTCTCAGCTTTCTCCACCAGCCCCGGGAGTATGGCGTCCATTAGGGATGTGAATCGTTTTTTGACTATTTAAAAAAATCGTCTGATATTTTTTAAATCGTCAAAAATCATTAGAGTGCGCGATACAATAGAAATTCCCCCGATTTAGCATGAAAAATCGTTAATGGGTTAGTGTCCACTAACGGGAGTTATTTGGGGGGAGGGCGGGAAAACTGGTACACCAAAACAACCCCTAAACCCACCCGACCCTTTAAAACTAAACCCTTACCTTCCCCCACCCTCCCGAACCCCCCCCCCCCCCCAAAACATTTTACGAGTACCTGGTGGTCCAGTGGAAGCCTCGGAACCGATCTCCTGCTCTTGGGCCATCGGCGCCATTTTGGCTGCCACTAATAAAAATGGCGCCGATGGCCTGATAAAAAAAAACCCACCGACCCTTTAAAAATGACCCCTTTGCTTCCCCCACCCTCCTGAACCAACCCAAAACTGTTTTAAAATTACCTGGTGGTCCAGTGGGGGCGCGGGAAGTGATCTCCCACTCTCGAGCCGTCGGCTGCCACTAATCAAAATGGCGCCGATGGCCCTTTGCCCTTACCATGTGACAGGGTATCCGTGCCATTGGCCGGATCCTGTCACATGTAGGAGCACTGGATGGCCGGCGCCATCTTGTGCTCCTACCATGTGACAGGGGCTGACCAATGGCACTGGTAGCCCCTGTGACATAGTAAGGGCAAAGACTATCGGCGCCATTTTGAATACTGGCAGCCGACGGTCCGAGTGCAGGAGGTCGCTCCTGGACCCCTGCTGGACCACCAGGGGCTTTTGGCAAGTCTTGGGGGACCCTCCTGACCCCCACAAGACTTGCCAAAAGTCCAGTGGGGGTCCGAGAGCGACCTCCTGCACTCGGACCGTCGGCTGCCAGTATTCAAAATGGCGCCGATAGCCTTTGCCCTTACTGTTTCACAGGGGCTACCGGTGCCATTGGTCAGCCCCTGTCACATGGTAGGAGCACAAGATGGCACCAGCCATCCAGTGCTCCTACCATGTGACAGGATCCGGCCAATGGCACGGATACCCTGTCACATGGTAAGGGCAAAGGGCCATCGGCGCCATTTTGATTAGTGGCAGTCGACGGTCCAGGAGCGGGAGGACGGCCCGGAGCAGGAGATCGCTCCCGGGACCCCCACTGGACCACCAGGTACCTGTAAAACGTTTTTTGGGGGGTCGGGACAGTGGGGGAAGATAAGGGTTTAGCTTTAAAGGGTCGGGTGGGTTTTTTGTTTATCGGCTGGGGTGCAGCCGATAAACAAAACCACGATTGGGCCCAATGGAAAAAATACCACATGTGAATCGGAACCGGAATCCGAACCGATTCCGGTTCCGATTCACATCTCTTGCGTCCATGGCATCTCCTTGCCGCATCCTCTAACTTCCCCGGAGTGGCTCTGCTGTGGCATTCGGCCATCTTGACCCGAGGCCTCCTAGGGCGCGCGCATGTCCCTACCTTTGTAGCAGTGTTGGCGCGAACCTCGGGGGCGTCCCCCTCGAATGTTTAGAGGACAATCATATTTGCAGTGGATAATTATTAGAGTATAATAGCTTTTATATTATGCTGGTATAATCATAGCCGACTGGATTTTTTGCAGATATAGGGGCTTATTTCCAAATTGTTTTCTCCCATTGTGTGCCTATAGGAAAAATACTTACTAAATTAATCCCATAATTTGTAAGTGCAGTGTCTCAAAAAACGAAACTTGTTAAACAACTTTCATAAAAACTTTCACAAAAGCAGTCCAAAACTAGATTTCTCAGCAATTAGTCAAACAGGATGGGGTAATTATTTCCTTCTTTTAAAAAACAATGAATTTCTTTCTTTTAAGAAGAAACAGCTTGTCATTAATGAATCTGATTGCATTATAAAGCAAACTCATGTACAAATGAAAAAAACAAATACGTATTTTTTTTAAATAGGCAGTAGAATACCAAATTCTAAACACTGTCTCCAGACATTCCAATACTCCCAACACAGCTGTGTTTTGGCTTCTTCAATAAATGCCTGTTTCCAGGGCTTCTTCTGCCGTCACAGTCTTGGCTGCCAAAAAGGGAAACACCAAATATTAAAAAGTCACAATTATGTATTTAAATCACATGACCATATTTGCCGAAAGAAAATAAAAAAAAACATACTCAGCTTGTTGACATGTTTATAAAACTGCTTCCCACTCAGTATTAGAGTATCCATGGGGACACACTGTGTCCAACTCAAAAATCCAGCATAACTCCAATTCAGCTAATATTTAAACCTCATTGCCACCCCTGTGATGAGATATAATTCAATCAATGACAAAACCCATGAAAAATCTTCCAAACTATGTTGTAAATTTTAACAGTGCATTACCATAGAAATTGTAAGCTTCCCAGTGAAATACAGCTTTAATGATAATCAAACACATTTTTACCGTACATTTGGTCTTCCCAACATATAAAAGAGAACATGGACCCTGTATGTCATATGTAGTATGAATGTGTTACAGGATGAACAAAAAGTGTTATGTCTCGATGAATCAATAATCAAAAAGAAAATGCCATAGATGGCAAATCATACATTTAAATTATATCCATGAGTACATGCCATATGAGGTGCATCTTTTAATGAGGGATATAGCTATAAAATGTGCGGATGTCAATGGATAATTTTTCTAATCCCAGATGCAATGCAAGAGAACAGAAAAACACTCATCAGTCTGTCAAATTCTTTTGTAGAACCACTGTAATGTTCTAATAATTGAGAAAACATAACTTAACTTTCCCATTTATTAGATTAGGATAACCCCAATAGCGAAAATGTTGCCGCATAATTCCAGTTTTCAGCTTAAATTCAATAGTAGAGGAAAACAATCTTCTAACTAGGCATGTACAGGGAAAAAATTAAATTTCATTTTTTTAGGGAGTCCCCATGAATTTTGTTTCGTTTAATGTTTTTGTTTCTTTAGTTTAAAAAATAAAATAAAAATACCAAAAATGGCAAAATAAAAAAATAAACAGTTCCCGAGGTCCCCCATGTCCTTCATCTATCCCATCTGGAAAAATGCAGGGGTCAGGATCCTCCCTGGCCCCCACTTACCCAGTCCAGCATTAAAGCTGACAAAATCCTAAGGAAGATATGCAAAGTACATTTCCTTCAGTAACTGCTTAAAATTAGGAGCATACTTAGGCATGGTAGGCATATTTGTAATCATAAATTGTTTAGTTTTGAAAGCTCATTTTTTAGCAGTTGGTAGTTCTTTTTATTTTGAAGTTCACTTGGATCGACAGTATATAAAATAAATAAACAAATAAATAAATAAATAAATAAATAAATAAAATAAATATGCGTGCTAGTGCACAAATGATTTAAAATTCTAGCATGGGGACCGTGACTGGCCAGACTTCCAGGAGGCCCGAGAGGGAGATGCCGCCCGTTCCAGTTGCCCTGACGCCGATGTCATCTGTGCGCCTGGAGCATAAGAAGTGGCATGAGTAGAGAGTGAATGGGACCGAGACTGGCCAGACTTCCAGGAGGCCCAAGAGGTAGATGCTGCCCGTTCCAGTTGCCCTGACTCCAATGTCATTTAAGTGGCTAGGTATAAGAAACAGTGTGCAGGATTGCGCTGCTGCCGGCACGCCAAAGCCACACACCTAAGGGGAATGCCCCTTAGTACCAATTTTTTCTATAATGGGGAAAAAGAGAAAAGGGAAGGTCAATCTCACCCCACGTGTGTTCACATCGATCCAATAACTCATGGATTTCCATGTGTCCTATGCAGACTCATCACCACAGTTAACATTGGGTTCAGAGTCTGCTGATACCTCTCTTAATCAAGAGACCTGCCAGCAATCCCACCTACACTGGAGGATCTGAAACATGGTGCTGTGAGTATTGTGAGAGATCAATTGTATGTATCATTAAAAAGTGATTCAAAAGCTTTCACTGTTGTGGCTAATGTGGACTCTTGGAAGGGAGATGTTCTTTTGTTATCTGGGTCTTCCCTAGAACTCATGTGAGGGGTAACATACCAGTTCCAGCACCTATCAGCTTCACACAGGGTGAAGCAGTAGGAGTTCTACAAGAACCTGGGGAATTATCTCTGAAAGACATCTGGAGAACAGTTATAAGGATCAAGTTGAATTTGACAGATACTGTTTCTCAACTTTATGATTATACAAAAGGGGCCTCTGCAAAAACTGAGGAGCATGATAATATTCTCAAGAATGTAGAAGTATCTAACTCTATGTTATCTGTATGGTAAATAATCTTCAGTGTATGAGTGTGTCTGCTATTAAGGATAACTTATGTCTTCATCTTAAGAATGAAAGTCTAGAGAATAGAATGAGAACTAGATATGTACGTCTGCTAAATCTCTTTTGTAATGTGACCAACCTTGGTCTAGTCCCATCCCCAGGGCTTGGCCTGAGGCTGGAGCAAAGCCTGAGGCTTGATTCTGGTTGCCAAGGCCCAGGTCTAGGTTGGGGTCTGATGCCAGGTCCCAGCGAGGCCAGGTCCTGTCACCGAGGCCCAGGCCTGGGTGTAGGTCTAAGGACAATGATGGGTTCTGGTCACCAAGGCCCAGGGCTAAGCATGAAGCCTTGACCTGAGTCCAAAGGCATGGCCCAGAAAATGCTTAAGATTGATGCTGTGGTCCAGCTGAGGCCTGGACCCATCACTGAGGCCTGACCTGGGCACAAGGCTGGGTCCCACTTACTGAGGCCATGGCGTAGGTCTGACAACAAGGCCCAATGAGGTTGCTTTCATTGCTGAGGCTGGATCCTAGTCGCTGAAGACCCGGCTTAGGCCAAGGTCTGATGCCAGAGCTCTGCGAGGCTGGGTCCTGATACCAAATCCTGGGCCCAATGCCATGTCCCAGTCACTGAGGCCAAGGCCTAGGTGTGGTCTGTCAGCAGGGCCTGGCTATGTTTGGATCCTGTCTCCAGGACCTGTGCATAGACCCAGGCCCAAGGACTAGGGCAGAGCCCAATCCTGGGTCCCTTCACTGGAAGCTGGGTTTAGTCTATGCCCAGGCCCATGAACTAGGCCCAGAGAACTTGGAGCAGGTTATCTGGCACTTTCTTTCTTGATCTGGTGACTAAAACTGAAGTCCTCTTTTGTAAATCCACTTCCAAGCTGACTTCTCCTGCAGTTGTAAATATACTACCTGATAGCCCTAAACTTTCCTCTGAGAACATTTGTCCTAGGGAATTTGACTGCCCTCCTGCTACCCCGAAGTAGAAAACTATATATTGCAAATAGACCCATATAAACATAAGACCCATAAGACCTTGCTGCAACCCTCTGACTGTATTACCAACCAAACAGGGTCATTCACCAAAGTGCGTATGGTGTTAATGCTTGCGATAACGCCATAACGCATGCAATATTTATTGCAATGCAAATGCAAATTTGGCAAATGTATTCAAAGAGGTGGGATTGGGGAGGGATTTGTGTGAGATTAATGAAAATGAGGGGCATTATTGCACCGTGCGATAGTATAACGCACTCTATCACACGCTTTTAATGCCGGAAATAACTATAGCTTTTTTGCAGGCGTTAAGCTGTGCGATATACCCGAAACATAAAGATGAGATTTCTTCAATGTTCTCTTGCCCTAGCATGTTGGACTCTCTACCAAGGTACTATCAAGCTAGGGCGAGAGAACATTGAAGTAATCTCATCTTAGTCTGACTTTCCTCACTCTGTCTGACTTTCCTCACTCCAAATGATGTCAAATCTTCACTGAGTTGTATTTGTACGTTTCACTCTGCATGTAAAACTGGCCCCAAAATTCTACACCACCATCAAAACCTTACTTCGAGTTACTAGCTGACCCTCCTATAGTGAAATAATTAAATAGTTGACTACTATGAAGGCCTTAAAAAGAGTTTCTCTCTCTCTCTCTCTCTCTCTCTCTCTCCCCCTCCCTCCATCCTAGGCACTTTGTGAGTACAAGTATCTCAGGATATGACAATTTTAATACATGTTGCGATAAACTACCTATGTGAAGCGCACGGCGTGGTAATTCTAAAATGATCATAACCACACCCCTTTTCCTTATCGCAGGTGTTATCCATGCAAAACTTATAGCATTTTGATGAATCTAGCCCAAAGTGTGCAAGAAATAAGACCATAGATAAAGATGTCCTCTTAAACTTATAAGCAATAAACTGTTAACATATACTTCAACACTAACAAGCTATATACAAGATTTGACATTGCTCAGACTGTTTAATAATGCTATTATGCTAAACTACCTTTATTTCTTGTCTAATGTTGTTCTCTATATTTACAATTCATTGAACAAAAGGGGGTGAAACTGATTTCATTGTTAAAAGATAAATGAATTAATATGTATATGGAGTATGGAGTTGATTTTTAAAGTAGTGTGTGCGCGTACATGTGCATGTGGTTCCCGGCGCATGCACATGAACGGGCCGTTTTTATAACATGTGTGTGCCATTTCCTCTGTTCTACGACGGGTAAGGCACAGTCTATGTATAGCGCCTAGGATGAACATGCCCTGGGACCAATCTAAACCGGGGGAGGGAGAACAATGATTGCAGTTTATGATATATTTTCATGAAAATGACAAAAAGGGGGGATTGTTATGGTGCTTACAGCCCCCATTAAAATCACGGCTTGTGGTGAAGAGGCAGTGAAAAACTTTTTGACATGTCACACATAAATCCATTATTCTTGTTTTCCTAAGTTTTTGAGTTTTCATCATAGGCAGTTTTATAATTATTAACATTATAAACAAGACATTTGTGCTTCAGCCTTACGCTTGTTTTCTTAGACACACAGATGCTGTAAGTTAAATAGAAATGCTGAGCTACAAGGTTATAGAACAGATATAAGGCCAGTTGACATTCCATCTAACATTACAGAACATTTTGAATGGACACGAGGTCAGTTGACATTCCATCTAAGATCATAGAACATTCTTAAATAAATACAAGGACAGTTGACATTCCAACTAATTGTGAGCCATAGATAATATCATGTGCATATGAGGTGAGGATAATTAGCATGAAGACTGAGAGCCAATTACCATATGGCCATTCAAATTATTTGTTTATAATAGAAAGCCAATCACATACATTTTGACAATTATGTAACCAAGTTTGGGGATGAAAATCTACAAGTAAAAATTTTATATAAAGCCATCTTATCAGTAAAATTATTTGAGAGGGAGTTTATGCTCTTCATAAGACCTTATTATATTATTTTATAGCATTTAAATAAAAAACTTATCTCTACAGCTATTGGCTCTAAGCATCTATTTTTCAGTGAACCACAACAGACTACAGTGACATTATGGTGCCATCCTCCAGAGTGGATGTCAATTTATTGTCCATTCTGGAGGAAGGCAGCGCAGTAACATCACTGCTGCATGTCCTCCGGGCAAAGGGCATAATTTTTAGTTGCCGGATCAAGAGATTCTAGAAATATTGTACCTGGGCCTATCCTAAGCCTGGGCTCTGGTGACAGGCCCCAGCCTTAACCATGCCTTTGTGACAAGCCCTGGGTTAGGTCTAGGCCCGGGTCTCAGTGATGGGACTTGAGGCTCCAGTGTCAGTCCCAGGCCTAGGTGATTGGGATCCAGACTAGAGCCAGGCCCCAACATCGGGCCTATGCCTAGCCCTAGGTCTTTCCTTATTGTCAAGATCTAACTTCTGCCTGTCCATGGCTTTGGACCCGGGCTTTGGCCTGGGCCTTAACAACTGGGACCCAGCTTTGGCATTGGACCTGGGCTTAGGTATCAGGTGACCCAGATGTAGCCTCGGATCGGACCCCTGAATTACACTTAGGCCTAAACCCAGGCTCAGGCCTTAGTGATGAGGCCCATTATTCTTTTACAATAATATGAAAATAATTGTAATGAATGAAATTATTTTTTATTTTGAAACAAATGAAGCAAACTGAGGTGCCTCCAAAACAAATTAATGAACTGAACAACATTTTTTTCCTCTGAACATCCCTATCTACTTGGGATGAAAAATTCACATTCTCAGGCACAGTCTAGCAGTGTAATTCTGAGTAAGATCCAAAAGGAAACTCCATTTTACTGTTTTTCCTCAGAGCCCTGTGGCTGCTGGTAAATAAAACTTCAGTTTCCTTAGATAACCTTTGGATGTTGATAATGTCCCTTGTAGCTTCATGAAAAAAATTACTGTTGCTGAATCATAGCCAGGCAACTACTACAACTTTTAGTTTTCTCTTTAAGAGAAAGTACACAGTCGCTGCCTTCCATGTCAATGTACTAAAATAAACTTTTTTTTTTTTCTTTTAATATTTTAGTAGTTTAACCCTTGGTTATAATATGCATAGTGATTTCAAATTAAATCATTGTATATACTTCTCCCTTGATCTAACCCCATCCCCTTTTCATAAAGATACAAGTTTGTGTGCTGCGAAACAACGTACCTATTTTTACTCACTCTGAGGGGGTGGGGGGGAGGCAGTTTTTAAAAGGCCATTCCATATAGGTAAACATAAAAATCTTTGAAAATTATCTTCCCCATTAGGATTAGCAGATGGGAGTATGCTCTCTAAACATTGACAGAGAAAACTGAGGGAAAAAGATGGTGTATATGCATTAGTTTACAGCAGTTAATTTTAGCAAAATATATATCATGTTTTATCCTAAATTGTGGTAAAATATTATTTTCCTATTCTTCCTTTAATAACATCTTAAAATTAGTATTTTCTATTACTACTTTTTTCTATTTCTTTACTTTTGGAACATAAAATCAAAATATAATCATATGCCTGAATTTCTTTAGGGTAATATATTGTACTCACACAATGGAAATCTGGCATTGCTTATCTAGAGTCTACTGACTTCAACAGATAGTAGGAATGCCATAGGAAACATGACTTTGTATCAGAAAATTCAATGTAAAATATATAGCTTTGATATATGCTTAGAGAATTAAATATATTATTCCAGTGTTATAACACTATTGTCCTAAATGTTGGAATCTCATAGACTACAAGGCACTTGGGATTCATATGAACATTTTTTGTGTCTGCTGACCTAGATTTGACTTTAAGTTTACAATAATTTAATGTGTGATTAACCAGATCATTAAAGACTGTATTATGGAAACATAGAAACATAGAAACATAGAAATGACGGCAGAAGAAGACCAAACGGCCCATCCAGTCTGCCCAGCAAGCTTCACACATTTTTTTCTCTCATACTTATCTGTTTCTCTTAGCTCTTGGTTCTATTTCCCTTCCACCCCCACCATTGAAATATCTAGCTTGATTAGTTAGGGGTAGTAGGGGTAGTAACCGCCGCAATAAGCAAGCTACACCCATGCTTATTTGTTTTACCCAGACTATGTTATACAGTCCTTATTGGTTGTTTTTCTTCTCCCCTGCTGTTGAAGCAGGGAGCTATGCTGGAAATGCGTGATGTATCAGTCTTCTCCCATGCCGTTGAAGCAGAGAGCCATGCTGGATATGCATCGAAAGTGAAGTATTAGACACATTTGGTTTGGGGTAGTAACCGCCGTAACAAGCCAGCTACTCCCCGCTTTGTGAGTGCGAACCCTTTTTTCTTCTCCCCTGCCGTTGAAGCAGAGAACTATGCTGTATATGCATTGAAGGTGAAGCATCAGGCTTATTTGGTTTGGGGTAGTAACCGCCGTAACAAGCCAGCTACTCCCCTCTTTGTGAGTGTAAATCCATTTTTCCACATTTCCTCTTGCTGTTGAAGCTTAGAGCGATGTTGGAGTCACAGTAAGCATGTGTATGTTTATTGAATAAGGGTATTGTCTCCAGGCAGTAGCCGTCATTCTGGCGAGTCACCCACTCTTCATTGGCGGCCTCTTGATTTTATGGATCCACAGTGTTTATCCCACGCCCCTTTGAAGTCCTTCACAGTTCTGGTCTTCACCACATCCTCCGGAAGGGCATTCCAGGCGTCCACCACCCTCTCCGTGAAGAAAGATACATAATGCCTTACTTTTATCCTGAAGCTGCTGCTGATGTTTTCAATTTTGATCATTTATTCTGTGTAATTAGCAGGCAAGAGGTATATGCAGTTGCACCATTGGTATTCAGATTTCCATACTAACCAATTTGTTTAAAACATTTCTCTTGACTGTTTTTAAACAGATCTATATGAAGGATGGAGCAGATTCATTTTGATGCTAGAAATTCATAACAAATTAAAAATGCTGAATTTTAGGACTTGATTCACCCAAATATAGACCTTAAAAATCCCAACCAAAAGAATAAAAATTGCATATTAATGTAAAAACAAGAAGCTAAGAGGCCAAGCATATCTTTGATAACCCACTTAATTCCCACACCTACCCCACCCCAATTTGGAAGTTTAGATTAGATTCTGATCTGTTCTGATTACAATCATACATGATTAACTGGGTCAGTTATAATTATCCCTTTTTAGGTATGCAAAATTATTCTCCTCATGTTACTACTCACCCTGTAATGTGATGGAGGGAACAGCGTTGAGCATAATCCTGCTGTGATGTTAGTTCGTATTAAGCCAAGTAGGCAAAAATTTGCCTACATGCCAATCATCACACTGCCTTATTTAGATATACTTAAAGGCAACTACATGGCTTAACTCTATGGAGTTCAAAGGGGGAAAATGGAAAAAAGAAAAAACCACAAATATTTCACTTTTGGAAGAAACTTTGTCATATTCCCAGGTATTAGTTGCTTGGGGACACTGCAGTAATCCTCAGCCTACCGAAAAAATGAATTCTCATAGTAGCTCATTGATACTTTTTCCCAATTATGAACAGTACAGAAATAAAAGAAGTTTTAGGGAGAAATCTAGACAGCCATGTCATTCAATAGGAAATGAAAACATTCAGGAAATGAACTAAAGCCAGTTATTTCTTCTTACTCTCTTGATGAAGCACCGAACCATGCAGGGTATTAAAGTAAACTATTCAATATAGACTGCTACACCCAAAAGAGTTACAGTCTTAGGCTCCCTATATCATACAATGGGGCCGATGCAAAAAACTCACACTGAAAGCAGGCGCTGTGTATTCAGCGCCGGCTTTCGTAACGTACCCCCAGGCACCTCTCTTGGGGGCACGATGCAATATTTAAATTAGGGCTCACGTTGTTGAGGAGGCGCTAGGGGTAATTGCGCACCCCTAGTGCCTCATTGACAGCGTAAGCCGGAAA